>NC_069499.1:593389907-593559907 GCF_027579735.1 Bombina bombina | reverse complement strand
CACAACCAAACTATACAGTAGGCACTATACATTTGGGAAAGTAGCGTTTTTCTGGCATCCTTCATATCCAGATTCTTCCAGATATTGAAGCTTGATTCATCACTCCAGAGAAAAAAATTTGCAATGCTCCAGCCAATGCTTGATATTGCTCATGTTGATGTGAGGCTTGTGTACAGCTGTTCGGCTAATGAAACCCTTTTCATGAAGCTCCCAATGCACAGTTCTTTTGCTGATGTTGCTTCCAGAGGCAGTTTGGAACTCAGTAGTGAGTGATGCAAAAGATGAGCAGTTTTTATGTGATGAAAGCTTCAGCAATCAGCAGCTCCATTATGTGAGTTTGTGTGGTCTACCACTTCATGGCTGGGCTGTTGTAGCACATAAATGTTTCTTCACATTAATAGCACTTACAGTTGACCGAGGCAGTTCTAATAGGGTAGAAATAAAATTAACTTGTGACAAAATTTGCATTTTATGATCGGGACACATATAAAGTTATTGACCTCTTCAGCACCACCCATTTTACTGCCAATGTTTGTCATGACTATAAATTTATTCCGCAATGAGTGTGGCTGAAACATCTGAACTCCAATTAGGGATGTCCACATACTTTTGACCATATATAGAGTATCTCAGAAATCTTCCAGCAATCTCCACTTTTATAAATAATCTACTTTTCATTGTTAAGTGATTTCTGTAGCTTAGGTCTATAGCTTTGATCTAGGCTGAAGAACTGTATTGTCTTTCTATTTCTCCGTTTTTCGCTTTACTTCTTTCCCCCCTCCTAAACACTTTCTTGTCCCTGCAGACTAGTCGCTTGGAGGAAAAGTAATGGTACTTTTAGAGTAAAAGAATAATCTTGAAGATAGCTGGGAGGTTATTACCTACCTAGTTTGTATGGATATTATTATTGTTTGTATATTTATAAATCTATTATTTATAGGATCTACTGCCTCCTTGAATATCTAAGAAATTCAAAATATATATTATAAATGTATGCATTTATTATGCATTTTGTTGATGTCTGCATTTAGATAATTTTATCATCTCATTTGCATCTAGTTTGCACCAAGATATTTTGCACTTTGAAATACTTACAGATGTCAGAATTATCATTCAGCCGCTATGAAGAAATATAAACAGTAGTAATTTGGTTTTCCTGCCCGGAATTAAACTAACTTTTTTTTTTTTTGTGTGCGTCTGCTGTATCGGCCAATGAGCAGTAGAGTCCCACATCTCCATTCTATGCAATCATTCACTTCAAATATAAACAAGTTTAACTTAACCTATTATTGTCAACATGTTTAACTTTTGTTATATAAATGATGGAAGATTTTAAAGGGACATGGAACTCAACTTTTTCAAGCATAGGTACAAAGTTGTAAGAATGTAGACCCTCAGAAATTGAAGTATACAAGGAGTTTATTAGAATAGAAAATTGACACCTTTGTATGGTTGGTGTTTATCATTTAGCTCTTGATGACTGAATTAAACAGTCAGCGCCAGGCTCTATCAGCTGAACTACAGCAGAAGGCTGAACAGCACGTGCGATTCCAGGAGGAAATTGAGCTTCTGAAATGTCAGTCAGAGATGTTACTAGAGCAACAAATCACTCAACTGAAGGTAAAGCTTTTTTTTTTCCTTGGGTAGCAACATTACAACTGTATTGTAAGTAACTACTAAGGGAGTATTTACTGTATAAATGCAACCACTCTATCGTCTTGTAATATCTGCTTTCAGGATGAATTTGAGGCAGAGAAGCAAAGTGCCCTTAAAGAGAAAGAAAAGATGCTTTCTGGAGATGTAGAAAAGTTACAGATTGCCCACAAAATAGAGATGGATCACATGTTGCACGAAAAAAACAAAGAAATATTGGAGGTAATTACCTTTACTCTGATCAGTAGTCAGTTTGTCTGCACTTGATATTGTAATCTGTACTGTCTCTCTTGCACGCGTTAAACTCAGATTATGATTTTACCAGAAATGACAATTATAATGAGAGCAATGTGCAGTATGAATGTCTTTTTTTAGTTTGGTGCTTTTATGCTAAATCTTTATTGTAGAGATTTGCTCTTTATACTAGTGTCTTGTGCAGTCAGCCATTCAAGTTTTATGCAATTGGGTGTGTACTAGGAGTGGTGTTGGCAAATGAATAATTTGTTAGTTTTCTAAGTATCTGAGCAACAAAAACAATGCTTACTATAGCAAGGCATTGATTCAAGAAAGTGAATTTGTTAATTTGTATCTAGTGTTATTGATAAACGACCACAAGGGTACCCTTGTTTTGTCATATTCCCTTTCCTCACATGGGTTTATTTGATTCCTTTAGCTACAGGAGAAAGTGACTATCCTGACCAAAGAAATGGAAACAACCGGCAGTCAACTTGAGACGCTTACGCAAAGGCGTGAGCGGGAAAACCAGGAGGCTGAGAACCTGGTAGAGATGTTAAGATCTGATGTGCAAAGTGTCCAACAAGAGCAGTGAGTAAAACAGTTTGAAGATATGATTAACAGAATAATAGCTGTTGATAACTATCTTGAATCTTTACACAACATCTTGTTTTCTTAAGTTCCTGTTCTTATATAGATTATTATGTGGTTTAAAAGGAGAGTCTGAGGAGATGTATTATATATGAGGATGGCTCTATGTTCATACAATAACTAACATGTGGGAATGATTGTAGTAAGCGATTTGGGATTGGGAAGGAAAGGATCTATTGCCAGTATGAGAAAAGAGAATTCTTGAGCAGTTTACAGATCATATCATGATAACCATCTTTTCTGTTTCGCTTTCAGGAAAAGGGCACAGAATTCATCCCAGCGTCTCTTCAAGCTTTTATCTGAGATTCTTAGAAACACAATGTCCACAGAAGACTTGATTGCCAAAAAAATTGGTCTCTGTTTAGATAGCAGTTTGTCTCAGCTGGAGGAATCTGGGAATGGAATGCAACATTTGAAAAATCCCATGAGCACCTCTGTATTTCAGAAAGGATCTGAGCTTCCAGAAAGCAGTAAGAGCAGTCCTAAATTACCTGTATGATATACAGTCATTTTTGTAAATAGTTAAATAGCTGAAGCAATAGAATGTATTTACATTTAGATTGCAAAAATGATAATCTTAGGCATTTGTTATGATTTTTACCTGATCAATTACAAACCTCAATCCTGTTTTCTTTATAGATGAAAAGCATTTTGTGAGCCACCACTATGAGACTGTGACTGAGCATAGCTTGATGTCTTCAGATGAGGGTTGTGAATTATCAGAGTATCTCTGTGAATCTCTGCTTGGGAGTCTAGAACTAGGCTTAGAGAATGAAGAAAAGATACTTCATATTAGCCAGCGTTTGCGTGCTGCAGTTGAAAGGCTTCTAGAAATGATTACAGAGTCAGCAGCCCAGGTAAGCAGTAACCAAAACAAAACATGCAAGTGCATCTTGAAAAATTACTGCAACACTAAACCCAAATACAGAAGGTTCAAACTTGTTTTTTTGTTTATTTTTTTTCTTGCCAAGAGGGCAGTGGTCGTGTTATTTATATTAAACAGACATAAAACCCCTAATTTTTCTTTCATGATTCAGAAAGAACATACAATTTGAAAGAACTTTCCAATGTATTTCTATTATCACATTTTCTTTGTTTTCTTGTTATCCTTTGTTGAAAGCAGGACGGTAAGGTCAGGAGTGTGTATGTGTTTCTGCAGCACTATATGACAGTAGTTTTGCAGCACTGTTACACATTAGCAAGAGCACTAGATGGCAGCACCATGTCATGTAGTGCCCCAGATATATGCACCCTACCTATCTATAGATACTTCTTCAACAAAGAATAACTTGAGAAGGAAGCAAATTTGATGATAGAAGTAAATTGGAAACTTTTTTTTTAAATTGTATGTTCTGTTTGAATAACAAAATATTTTTTTTTGTGTTCAATGTCCCTTTAACAAAAAAAATTAAAGCAGTGTCCTTAAATGGACAGTTTACCCCAAAACGTTCTCTCCTTTAATTTGTTCCTAAGGATCCATTTTACCTACTGGAGTGTATTAAATTGTTTACAAATAGATCCTTAGCCTTTATATCAGCATTTGAGATAGCTGATTAGCCTGTATTATCCCTACCTATACCGAAAGTTTCTATACCTAAGTATCGGTTGTTGAGAAACTATGTTAACACAGAAAGCAGAAGAAATTACACTCAAGGGAGGTGGAAGAGATAAAGCTTTAAAATGTTAATTTCTTTCCAATGGCATGGAGAGTCCACAAAACCATTCTAATTACTAGTGGGAATTCAACTCCTGGCCACCAGGAGGAGGCAAAAGCCCACCTTAGCAAAGCTATAATTATCACTCCCACTTCCCATAAACCCCCATTCTTTATTTGCCTTGTACATCAGGAGGATGTGCGAAGATGGTGTTTGAAGATATTAATCCTTTTAATGGGTACTTTTCCATACAAGCAAGGATTGGGGCTATGCTGTGTCCATGTAATCCTCTATAGTAAGAGTAATGGTGGCTTTTAGCAGTTGGAAGACTGCGAGGTAGTTCTTGCTTCCCTTCCAACATTTATGCTACCCCTATATAGAAAACCAGGGTTAATTACTCTGCTTTTCTTTTTCTACAGGTCCCTGTCAAAGGTCGTCTTGAGTCTGCCATACCTGAGTTGCTGTGCCTGTCCCGCAGCTGAACTCCAAAGGTAAGTGCTTCTTGCCTTCTAGGTTAGAAGGACACAGCACTTTGGGGGTTAAAAATCCTCATTTAATTTTCAGTGTAGTCTGGGGGACACATTTATCTCTTCATATTGGGGATAGTTTTTAGACAGCAAAAGCAGGTTACTGAGCTCCTTAATGGGGATTATGGGTGACTGGGTGGCACCTTCCCTTCTCCCAGAAGGTCTTTTGGGCTCAGAGCAGTCAGAACTTTATCTTTGCCCTATAGCCTGAGGGATCAGGTAAAGTTGGTCTTTACTGGAGTCCTGGGGAGAATAATTTAATTTATGTCCGAAAGCACTATGTAACTGTTTTAAGTGTCTGGCTGGCACCGCTTTACCCTCATATAGGGTCTGGGGATGCAACTCTTACTAAGTAGAAACATCTTTAGGTCAGGGGTGATTGGTGTACTCTCAGTCCCTTTATTATGCTGTGATTTGGGCTGTTTTCTTTCCTATGGCATGGAGAGTCCACAATGTCATTCCAATTACTAATGGGGATATTCAACTCCTGGCCAGCAGGAGGAGGCAAAGAACACCCCAGCAAAACTGTTAAGTGTAACTTCCCTTACCCATAATCCCCAGTCATTCTCTTTGCCTCTGTCAATGGACGATGTGCGAAGTTCGGGTCTGAAGATATTTAATCCTTTTATGGGTACTTTTCTTTCCAAGCAAGGATTGGGGGTCTAGCTGTGTCCACGTCAATCTCTTTAGTAAGAGTAGTGGTGGCTTTTAGCAGTTAGAAGTAAAGCAAAGGCACCTCGCCGCCTTCTAACACTTTTGCTACCCCTTTGGAGAAAGCCATGGTTAGTTACTCTGTTCTTTCTTTTCCTACAGGTCCTCCTGACAGGGAGTGGAGTGCCTGTCACACCTAAGAAGCCGTTATCTGCCCTGCAGCTGGATCCACAGGTAAGTGCCTTTGCCTTCTAGGTATTGGACAGCACTTTAGAGGTTAACCCTCATGTGGATCTTTTTTTAGGACATAGTTATCCTTTTGGTTAAGGGTTCATTTATGGGCAGCGTTACTGGCACTTTACATGGGAATGATTGAGAGAGACTGAAGGGGTTAATGAAGAGCTATGCTTGGAATTTTACTTGGCTGAAGGGCTGTTTGTTTGTTTTTTTTATTTTTTTTTTTATATAATTTCCCTTCATGTATGGAGCCTGGATATGGGTTAAGATAGATTAGGTGTTTTACTTTCACTTTAAACCGTTAAACTCGCACGCTAGTTAACTTCAGATTTGTGATGCAGTTTATATTCTATAGCCCACTCACGTGACTCTCTGTTCTTCTGGGTTATACAGAGCGGAGTTTAGTGAGTTTTGGTGTGTCAGCTTTGCACCTTATTCTTCGAAGATCGGATTGTCTTCCGAGAGGAGAGGAACTCTGTAGGAGAGTCTCGCTTTCTCTTACTAGTGGGTTTTTCAATCCTGTCACTGTAGGAGCCTCAGGCAGTCTGAGGTTGTTTTAAGTGCAACAGATTCTTTTGACAAATTTATAGTTAACTTTCTAGTTTTCTAAAAGTTCGTTAAGATTTTGGTTATATTCTAATTTAGTGGGTCTGATTTCTGTAGCAATGGACACAGAACAGGATCTGTCTATTTAAATTTTTTGTTTTTAAAGGCAAATTACTACCTTCTGAGCCAAGTATGTCTCAGGATAATGCTGTGCGTGACATGCCTCGGCTTTCTCCACAAACGTCCCAAGCCTTAATTGTTTCTCATTCAGTGCCTTCTGTTTCCTCTCATCCTCCTGGAGTTGTTTATTTACCAGGGGATTTTGCTCCACAGATAACTTCTGCTGTATCTGCTTTTCCTTTTTCAGGAAAGCGTGAGAGTTCACAGCTTCATTCCTTACTGTTGGGAAATACAATACCTGGCCACCAGGAGGAGGCAAAGACACCCCAGCCAAAGGCTTAAATATCCCTCCCACTTCCTCACTACCTTAGCCATTCTTTGCCTTTCGTCACGTTAGGAGGTGGCAGAGAAGTGTCAGAAGATTTAGAGTACTGAAAAAGGGTATCTGCCCTTGGAGATAGGACTGTAGTTTTAAGTAGTCATGTCAACCTCTCAGTGAGAGTATTGATGAAAGTTAGATGCAGGGAAAGTTTTTCTGAGAAACCATCCAGACTACTGCTAACAGCTCCAAAGAAATCAGTGTTGACGAGTTTCACTGCCTGCTTTCTCTCACTCAAGTCCATGTCAGGAGCGCTGCTATAAGACTGTCACACTTGAGAGGCTATGTTCTGTTCCACAGCATGGATCCTGGAGGTAAGATTGTTTATATTTTTACACATAAAACACTATAACAGGGTCACAGTGTGGCTCCTTTATACCTTGATAGGATCCAGAGTTGATATCCTCTTTTTCAGCAAGCTTGGATACGCAATATCCCAGATCCATGGGCTGTGGACATAGTATCCCAGGGTTACAGAATAGGATTCAAGTCTTGCCCTCCAAGGAGCCCATTTCTGCTGTCAAGACTATTCTCAAACTAAGTAAAGAGAGAGGCCTTCTTAAACTGCGTAGAAGTTCTATCCTCCCTGGGAGTAATTGTTCTAGTTCCTGTAGAGGAACAGGGGCAAGGATTCTATTCAAATCTTTTTGTGGTTCCAAAAAAGGAGGGAACATTGCCTCTACAAATTTCTCAGGGTTCGGTCCTTCAAGATGGAAACTATTCGTTCCATCCTTCCATTGGTTCAAGAAGGTCAATTCATGATGACCATAGACCTCAAGGATGCGTGTCTCCATGTTTCCATTCACAGGTATCATCGCCTGTTTCTAAGGTTTGCCTTTCTGGACAAACATTTCCAGTTTGTCGCACTTCCGTTTGGTCTTGCCACGGCACCCAGAATATTCACAAAGGTTCTGGGGGGCTCTTGGCAGTGGTCAGATCATAGGGAATTGCTGTGGCGCCTTACCTAGACAACATCTTGGTTCAGGTGTCATCTTTTCAACTAGAAAAATCTCATACAGAGATGTTGTTGTCTTTTCTACGTTCCCACGGGTGGAAAGTGAATCTGGAAAATAGTTCTCTAGTTCCAGCTACAAGAGCGTGTTTCCTAGGGACAATCATACATTCCCTGTCCATAAAGATTTTCCTGATGGACGTCAGAAAATCCAAACTTCTTGCCTTTCTCTCCAGTCTGCTTTTCGTCCATCAGTGGCTCAATGCATGGAGGTGATTGGTGTGATGTTGCCTTCCATGAACATTATTCCTTTTTCTCAGTTCCATCTGTGACCGCTGCAGCTTTGCATGCTCAGTCAATGGAACGGAGACATTCAGATTTATCACAGAGGATATATCTGGATCCCCTAACAAGAGACACTTTCGTGGTAGATTTCATAGGAACATCTGTCTCAGGCACTTGCTTCCTGAGACCTTCCTGGCTGATTGTGACTACGGACCCCAGCTCGTTAGGCTGGGGTGCTGTTTGGAGTTCTCTAAAAGCTCATGGCCTGTGGTCTCGGGAAGAGTCATCTTAGAGTTGAGGACAATCTTTAATGCCTTGAAAGTTTGGCCTCAATTATCTTTAGTCCGGTTTATCAGATTCCAGCCGGACAACATCACCTCAGTGGCTTACATCAATCACCAAGGAGGAACTCTGAGTTCCTTGGCCATGAAGAAGGTGACTCGCATTCTGCAGTGGGCGGATGCTCACAATTGTCTCCCATCTGCCTTCCACATTCCAGGAGTGGACAATTGGGAGACGGATTTTCTGAGAAGACAACTCTCAGGTGGGGGGTTCTGGAGTTGGATCTGATGGTGCCTTGTCAAAACGCCAACTTTTCAAAGTACGGATCAAGGTCAAGAGATCCTCAGGCCGCTCTGATAGATGCTCTGGCGGTTCCTTGGAACTTCGGTCTAGCATACTTGTTTCCTCTGTTTGTTCTCCTTCCAAGAGTCATTGCTCGTATCAAACAGGAGAGAGCGTCTGTGATTCTAATAGCTTCTGTCTGGCCTCGCAGGATCTGGTGAAGATGTCATCTCTTCCACCTTGGAGGTTACCTCTAAGGAAGGACCTTCTAATTCAGGGTCCATTCTACCATCCAAATCTAGATTTTCTGAAGTTGACTGCTTGAAGTTTGAAGCCTAGTTCTCTTTAGTCGTGTTTAGCTCGTAAACCTGTTAGTCGCCGGATTTACCATAAGGTATGGCGTACATACCTTTTTTTCTTTTTAAAGACACAATGAGTCCATGGATCATCTTCATTACTTATGGGATATTCACCTCCAGCAGGAGGAGACAAAGAGCACCACAGCAGAGTTGTTAAATAGCTCCTCCCTTCCCTCCCACTCCAGTCATTCTCTTTGCCAACGTTAGTGATATGAAGAACTAAAGTGAGGTGTTAGATTAGATTCTTCAATCAAGAGTTTTTTATTTTTAAAGTAGTGCAAGATAGTGCTGCTTTGTTCTAGGGTGTAGCTGTAGTCCAGATCAGTCTCTTCAGTAGAGCTTTTGGTGGCTTTAAAGCTATGGGAACTGGTGGGACATAATTCTCACTGCGCCTCCCATATATTTATTTTGCCCTAATCCTGATAGCCTATGGAATTATTAACTCAGGCGTCATCATCTTCCACAGGGCTATGGGAGGGAGAGGATCTCTTAAACCTGCTGGACTGTCTTGCTGTCGGACAGCATTCAGGTAAGTGCTGACTTTTTCTTTATTCTGGAGAGAAACTAACAGAAAAAAAAAAGACAGAGAAAAGTGGGCACTTTAAATGAATTCACATAAGGCTCAGAACCATGGGTTGCTTTATGTTGGGACATTAACTCTTTATGTTAGAGATTTTTATTGGAGACAGCACAAGTACAGGAGCACTGGGACTGGGAGATAAGCTATATATTTGTTACGGTAGTTGTTTGTTCTAACGGCTTGTTTTTTTTCTATGAAGCCGGTTGAGGTATGTTTAGTGACGCCCACGATGGGCGGGGCTACTGTTTTCGTGCTTGTCTCTGAACTGCGCAACACTCAGTTTGGTCTTGTGTATGAGGAACGGCTGAGCTACGTCACACTTGAACCGCATGGTTTTTGCAAAAATTAAGCAAGCGGTTGGTGCACTATACAGCCCTTTATATCCGGATTGCTTCAGGCCTACATCAATCATCAGGGAGGAACGAGGAGTTCCTTAGCAATGCCCGAGGTAGCTAAGATAATCCGGTGGGCGGAGGCCCATTTTTGCTATCTGTCAGCGATCCACATTCCAGGAGTGGACAACTGGGAGGCGGACTTTCTGAGCAGGCAGACTTTTCTTCCGGGAGAGTGGGAACTCCATCCCGAAGTGTTCTCCAACCTGATTCTCAAATGTGGTTGGCCGGAGTTAGATCTCATGGCATCTCATCAGAATGCCAAGCTCCTGAGATACGGGTCGAGGTCCAGGGATCCCCAGGCGGAACTGATAGATGCTCTAGCAGTTCCTTGGTCCTTCAACCTAGCATACCTGTTTCCCCCGTTTGCTCTTCTTCCTCGGGTCATTGCTCAAATCAAACAGGAAAAGGCATCGGTGATCCTCATTGCCCCTGCTTGGCCTTGCAGGATTTGGTATGCAGATCTGGCGGACATGTCATCTTTGCCACCTTGGAGACTTCCGTTGAGGGAGGTCCTTCTAATTCAAGGACCCTTCCTTCACCCAAATCTAGTTTCTCTGAAGCTGACTGCTTGGAGATTAAACGCTTAATCTTATCCAAGCGGGGTTTTTCTGATTCGGTCATAGAGACCATGATTCAGGCTCATAAGCCTGTAACTAGAAAGATTTACCATAAGATAAGGTGTAAATATCTGTATTGGTGCGAATCCAAGGGCTACTCATGGAGTAGAGTTAGGATTCCCAGAATTTTATCTTTTCTCCAAGAGGGTTTGGAGAAGGGTTTATCGACAAGTTCCCTTAAAGGTCAAATCTCTGCCTTATCTATTTTGTTACACAAACGTCTGGCAGATGTCCCAGATATACAATCTTTTTGTCAGGCCTTGGTTTGGATCAGGCCTGTGTTCAAACCAGTTACTCCTCCATGGAGTGTGAAATTAGTTCTCAAGGTTCTGCAAGGGGCTTCGTTTGAACCTATGCATTCCTTAGATATTAAGATGTTATCTTGGAAAGTTTTATTTCTTGTTGCTATTTCTTCAGCTCGTAGAGTGTCTGAGCTCTCGGCGTTGCAATACACTTCGCCTTATCTTATTTTTCATTCAGATAAGGTAGTTTTACGTACTAAATTAGGTTTTCTTTCTAAAGTTGTTTCCGATAGGAACATTAATCAGGAGTTTGTTGTTCCTTCCTTGTGTCCTAATCCTCCTACTCAGAAGGAACGTCTTCTGCACAATTTCGATGTAGTCAGTGCTTTGAAATTTTACTTACAAGCAACGACTTTCTTCAGTCTTCTTGGTTTGTAATTTTTTCTGGAAAACGTAAGGGTCAGAAAGCTACGGCTACCTCTCTTTCTTTTTGGCTGAAGAGTATCATCCGTTTAGCATATGAGACTGCTGGACAGCAGCCTCCCGACAGGGTTACGGCTCATTCCACTAGGGCTGTTGCTTCCTCATGGGCATTCAAAAATGAAGCTTCTGTAGAACAGATTTGCAAGGTTGCAACTTGGTCCTCTCTTCACACTTTTTCTAAATTTTATAAATTTGATACCTTTGCCTCGACTGAGGCTGCTTTTGGGAGAAAAAGGTTCTTCAAGCAGTGATGCCTTCCGTTTAGGTTCCCTGTCTTGTCCCTCCTGTATCATCTGTGTCCTCTAGCTTGGGTATTGTATCCCATAAGTAATGAAGATGATCCGTTGACTCATCGTTTCTTTTAAAAGAAAATTTATGCTTACCTGATAAATTTGTTTCTTTTTAGACATGAGTCCACGGCCCGCCCTGTTCTTTTAAGACAGGTTTTAAATTTTTGTAAACTTCAGACACCTCTGCACCTTGGCTTTTCTTTTCTCTTCCTAACTTCGGTCGAATGACTGGAGTGGGAAGGAAGGGAGGAGCTATATATAGCAGCTCTGCTGTGGTGCTCATTGCCTCCTCCTGCTGACCAGGAGGTGAAATCCCACGAGTAATGAAGATGATCCGTGGACTCATCGTGTCTAAAAATAAATAAATTAATCAGGTAAGCATACATTTTCTTTTTGGTGCGAATCTAAGGGTTTCTCCTGTAGCCGGGATATATTTTTCTTTTCTTTAGGATGGCCTGAAGAAATGTTTGTCAGTCAGTACTCTGAAGGGTCAGATTTCTGCATTGTCTTTTGCACAAATGTCTGGCAGATTTACCAGATGGTCAAGCTATTGTTCAGACCCTGGTCAGAATCAGGCCTGTGTTTAAACCTGTTTCTCCTCCTTGGAGCCTTAACCTAGTTCTTAACGTTTTGCAGCAGGCTCCGTTTGCATGTTGTTGATATAAAATTGTTATCGTGGAAGGTTTGTTTCTTCTTGCTATTTCTTCCGCTCGCAGAGTTTCTGAGCTTTCATCTCTGCAGTGTGATTCCCTGTACCTTATTTTTCATGCAGATAAGGTGGTCCTTCGTACTAAATTTGGGTTTCTCCCTAAGGTGATGTTGGATCGAAACATTAATCAGGAAATTGTTGTTCCTTCTTTTTGTCCTAATCCTTCTTCTCATAAGGAATGTATTTTACATAATTTGGATGTTGTGCGTGTACCTTCAAGCTACTAAAGATTTTCGACAATCTTCTGCCCTGTTTGTTGTTTTCTCTGGAAAGCATAAAGGTCAGAAGTATGATTCGGTTTTCAATGGAAAGCATAAAGGTTAAGAAGTATGATTTTGTTTTGCTTATGAGACAGCTGGACAGCCTCCTGAGAGAATTACAGCTCATTCCACTAGGGCTGTCTCCTCATCTTGGGCTTTCAAAAATGAAGCTTCTGTGGAACAGATTTGCAAGGCGACATGGTCCTCTTTGCATACTTTTTCCGAATTCTACAAATTTGATACTTTTGCCTCAGCTGAGGCCTCTTTTGGGAGAAAGGTTCTTCAAGCGGTGGTGCCTTTTTGTTTAGGTCGTCCTGCCTTTTTCTCCCTCCCTTTTAATTCCGTGTCCTTTAGCTTGGGTATTGGTTCCTACTAGTAATTGTAATGACGTTGTGGACTCTCCATACCATAGGAAAGAAAACAAAATGTATGCTTACCTGATAAATTTCTTTCCGGACATGGAGAGTCCACGACCTCGCCCTCTTTTTAAATTATGTTCGGCAGTTGTGTGTTGTTTTTTTTTTTTTTTTTTCTTTGAGTAAACCTCAGGCACCTCTCTATCCTTTTTTCTTCTTTTTCCATTTTTTCTTTGGCTGAATGACTGGGGATTATCAGTAAGGAAAGTTACTCTTAAAGTGAATGTCAATTTAGATGAATCGGTGCCCAGTTTTTATAAACAAGGGCACTTTAATTCATCAAAATTGACATTTCACTCGTTTTCTTCAAAAACGTACCTTTTAATCCTGACAACCGCTGCAGTGCTTCCTCCGCCCGTCGCAAACCCTCTTTGCGGGTCCAAAATGAAGAATCCGGCTTCCTCCAATCATGGTGTTGCCTCAGGCCATGATTCCCCCGGGGGGAAGCCGTGATTGGAAGAAGCCGGATTTGTTATCTGACATATGAAGAGGCTTCTGACGGCCGGGGGAAATCACTGGAGCGGCTGTCAGAATTAAAAGGTAAGTTTTTGAAGAAAACGAGTGAAATATATTAAAAACAAGGCCACCGATTAATTTAACTTGACCTTCACTTTAACAGCTTTGCTGAGTTTCTCTTTACCGCCTCCTGCTGTCTAGAAGTTTAATATCCCCACTAGTAATTGGGGAGATTTTCTGTTTATGGCATCACTTCAGTAAGGCGAGACATTCTTAGAAGGAAAGGATCTTTCTTCTCTAGGAGTGATCGTACCGGTCCCCCTGGCTGACCGACACTTATTGCTTCGAGTGCCAGCTTTTGTAGCCTGATGATTAGATTATCTGCTGGCAGACGATAGATTTGCAGTTTAATTACAGCTTCTTGCACTTTGTATTTGCAAGCTGTTTACATTTCCTTGCTCCTGGAGGGTCAGTTCGTAACCTCCATAGACCTAAGGAATGTGTACCTCAATGATCCTATTTGCAAGGTACATTTTCATTTTCTTTCAATTTTAGCCCTTTTTTTGTCCGGCCTACAGTTCCCAGACTCTTTAACTTGGCTGCTGGTGGCTCTTTTAATGGTAGCTAGGTCTCATGTGGGGCTCCATGCCTGGATTGGTTCAGGCCCAGATCTTAGTGAATTCTGGGGCTTTGTGCCTGGATTGGTTCAGGTCCCATATTTTCTTTTCAATCATAGGTCTCCATGTAGATCTTCCCAACATATGTGAGGCAGTACTATCTTTTCTCTGCCTGTCTTTACCTCCAGTCCTCTGCACGTCCTTCAGTAGTGCAGTACATGGGGGTCTACCTGGGAATTATTCCTTTTGCTCGCTCAATCTGAGATTTTTCCATCTATGCTTTGTCAATGGAAAGCTGTTCTTTCGGACCTCTTAGCGGACCAGCTTAGACATACACACGGGAGAATCTCTCTTGCATGCTCTGTCAGGATTTCATGGTTCAGGGCGTGTGCATTTTATTTCCATCTTGGGAAATTGAGGGAGCAGTTTGGGGTTCCTTTTGAGCTCAGGGACTTTGGACTCAGGAGGAGTCTACTCTCCGAATAAATATCCTAGAGTTGAGAGCAATCTTCAATGTACTGATAGCTTGGCCTCAACTGAGTTTGTTCCGGTTTATCAGATTCCAATCGGACAACTTTTCCTTGGTGGCATATATCAACCACCAGGGAGGGACACAGAGTGCCTTGGCTATGAAAGAGGTGACTCATGTTCTTCAGTGGGCGGTGTCTCACATTTGCATCTTTCCTGCCATCCACATCCCAGGGGTGGACAACTGGAAAGCGGGTTATCTGAGCAGGCAGACTTTTTATCCATGGGAATGGGTCCTTCACTTGGAAGTGTTCTCAATGTTAACTCTCAGGTAGGAAGTTCTGGAGTTGGATCTGATGGCGTCTCGTCTACACGCCAAACTTACAAAATACGGATCAAGATCAAGGGATCCAAAAGCAGTTCTGGTTGTCTCTCTGGCGTTTCCTTGGGACTTCGGTCTCTTTTACCTGTTTGCCCACCTTCCTCGGGTTATAGCCTGTATCAAACAGGAGCAGGCTTTGGTGATTCTAATTGCTCCAACTTGGCCTTGCGGAATTTGGTTTGCGGATCTGGTGAAGATGTTGTCCCTTCCTCCGTGGAAATTGCCCTAAGGAAGGACCTTCTACTTATGGGTCCTTTCCTACATCCAAACCTAGATTATCTGAAGCTGTCTGCTTGAAGATTAAACGCCTAGTCTTGTCTAGACTAAGTTTTTTTCTCGTAAGCCGGTAACTCGCAAGATTTATCATAAGGTGTGCGTACATACCTTTTTTTTAGTGTTAATCTAGGGGTTTCTCTTGGAGTCAGGTGAGGGTTCCCCAGATTCTGTCTCTTCTTCAGTAAGGCCTGGAGGACTTGTCAGTCAGTACTTTGAATGGCCGGATCTCTGCCATTTCGATTCTTTTGCATAAACGACTGGTCGACTTACCAGATGTTCAATCTTTTGTTCAGACCTTGGTCAGAATCAGGCCTGTGTTTAAGTCTGTTGCTCCTCCATGGAGCCTGAATCTCGTTCTTAGGGTTCTGCAGCAGGCTCTTTTTGAGCCTATGCATTTTGTTGATATTAAGTTATTGTCTTGGAAGGTTTTGTTTCTTCTTTCTATTTCTTCTGCTTGTAGAGTCTCTCTGAGTTTTTGGCTCTGCAGTGTGATCCCCCTTACCTTATTTTTCATGCGGATAAGGCGGTCCTTTGTAACACATTGAGATTTCTTCCTAAGGTGGTTCAGACCACAATATCAATCAGGAAAATGTCATTCCTTTGTTCTGTCTTAATACTTCTTCTCAAAGAAACGTCTGTTGCATAACCTGGATGTTGTGCGTGATCTGAAGTTCTATCTGCAAACAACTTGAGACTTTCGACAATCTACTGCCCTTTTTGTTGTATTCTCTGGTAATCGTAAGGGCCAGAAGGCCGCCACTTTCTTTTTGGTTGAGAAGTGTTTTTCAGTTGGCTTATTAAACAGCTGGACAAAAGCCTCCTGAGAGGATTATGGCTCATTCCACTAGGGCTGTCTCTTCCTGGGCCTTTTAAAAATGAGTCTTCTGTGGAGCAAATTTGCAAGGTGGCCACTTGGTCCTTGTTGCATACTTTTTCCAAATTTTTCAAAATCTATGTGTTTGCCTCAGCTGAGGCTTCTTTTGGGAGGAAAGTTATTCAAGCAGTGGTGCCTTCTGTTTAGGTCCGTCTGTCTTGTTCTCCCTCCCTTCCATTCTGTGTCCTCTAGCTTGGGTATTGGTTCCCACTAGTAATTAGAATGGTTTCTTGGACTCTCCATGCCTTTGGAAAGAAAACAAAATTTATGCTTTCCTGATAAATTTATTTTCTTTCCTGGAATGGAGAGTCCACGACCCGCCCTTATTATGATTTTAAGACTGCTTTTATCTTTTTCTAAACCTCAGGAACTTCTATACCCTTTGTCTCTTCTCTTTTCATATTCCATCGGCAAATCCTGCTATTTATTTTGCAAAAAGATGCATACTATGCAGTTTCTCATACATTTTATACACTGCAGCATGGGGAACACATTTAGTGAAAAACACATTTACAGTGGACTTTCCCTTTAATTTTCTGGCTGCAATACATTTGTGTAAAGCCAAGTGGCTAAGGTTATGCAAAACAAGATGATTTTTTTTCTCTTTAGAAACCACCAAACAAACATTTACATTACATGAATCTACCTTAAAAATCTTTTTCAAAGTTTTGGTCAGATCTAATATGTAATTTAATATGGTAAAATTATTTCCTTGTTGCTGTGATTTCTCAAGACTCATTTAATAGATGCTGTGGATAGTTTTTGTTTTTTATTTGAAGCTCCTCATCCATTATTTTAGCTTGAACAGACTCAGGAACTTCAGCATCGCTTTGAGGAGGAGTTCAACAGAAGAAACCAAGAGACTGCTCAAGTTGTGATTCAAAATCAAGAGCTGCTTAAACAGCTGGCACAAGAAACTGAAGCAAAAAATCATTTACAAGTTGAGCTGCACAAAGCACAAGGTGAGGAGTCAAAGATACTTGTAATATGGAAATAAATTCATCAGGGAGTTGGCATCCTATGAGCACTTTATTATTCAGGTTAAAAAAAAAAAGAAAAAAAAAAGGGTGGATAGATGGAAATTATAGGTCACAAGTACTAAACAATGCCAACAGTATCTATGCTGTGTTTCACTGTTATCTCTCTCTCTCTCTCTCTCTCTCTCTCTCTCTCTCTCTCTCTCTCTCTCTCTCTCTCTCTCATTTTACACTCTTCATTTAACATTTGTGTTGACTTGGGTGATTAACAAAATGAACAAAAGTCAATAATATATATCAATCTTTTCCAAGTAGGCCATGGTTGCAATATCAGAATTTTAATTAGTTTCTTCCTTAGGTTCCCAATCATGTTTTTCTTGGGGGCGTTTATGTAGCATAATTACAACTTGTTTTCCTTTTTTAATTCAGTATTTAAACAACACATATAGACCCACACAAGCATTTATTCTGTCTTATGTAGCCCCTACCACAGGCATCAAGGTGAGCACACAAAAAAATTTAAATGCCCAAGCGTAATATCAGTGGCAATGTGTACAGCAGGGGACATTTTGTTCAATGTACATATCGGGGCACTTAAAAAAAAAAAGTGGCTCAAGTGGGTGCTTTTGATTTGAGAAAAAACATAATTTATGTAAGAACTTACCTGATAAATTCATTTCTTTCATATTAGCAAGAGTCCATGAGCTAGTGACGTATGGGATATACATTCCTACCAGGAGGGGCAAAGTTTCCCAAACCTCAAAATGCCTATAAATATTCCCCTCACCACACCCACAAATCAGTTTAACGTATAGCCAAGAAGTGGGGTGATAAGAAAAAAGTGCGAAAGCATAAAAAATAAGGAATTGGAATAATTGTGCTGTATACAAAAAAATCATAACCACCACAAAAAAGGGTGGGCCTCATGGACTCTTGCTAATATGAAAGAAATGAATTTATCAGGTAAGTTCTTACATAAATTATGTTTTCTTTCATGTAATTAGCAAGAGTCCATGAGCTAGTGACGTATGGGATAATGACTACCCAAGATGTGGATCTTCCACGCAAGAGTCACTAGAGAGGGAGGGATAAAATAGCCAATTCCGCTGAAAAAAATCCACACCCAAAATAAAGTTTAAATCTTATAATGAGAAAAACTGAAATTATAAGCAGAAGAATCAAACTGAAACAGCTGCCTGAAGTACTTTTCTACCAAAAACTGCTTCAGAAGAAGAAAACACATCAAAATGGTAGAATTTAGTAAAAGTATGCAAAGAAGACCAAGTGGCTGCTTTGCAAATCTGATCAACTGAAGCTTCATTCCTATACGCCCAGGAAGTAGAAACTGACCTAGTAGAATGAGCTGTAATCCTTTGAGGCGGAGTTTTACCCGACTCGACATAGGCATGATAAAACTAAGATTTTAACCAAGATGCCAAAGAAATGGCAGAAGCCTTCTGACCTTTCCTAGAACCGGAAAAGATAACAAATAGACTAGAAGTCTTTCGGAAATCCTTAGTAGCTTCAACATAATATTTCAAAGCTCTAACTACATCCAAAGAATCCAACGACTTTTCCTTAGAATTCTTAGGATTAGGACACAATGAAGGAACCACAATTTCTCTACTAATGTTGTTAGAATTCACAACCTTAGATAAAAATTTTAAAAGAAGTTCGCAACACCGCCTTATCCTGATGAAAAATCAAAAAAGGAGACTCACAAGAAAGAGCAGATAATTCAGAAACTCTTCTAGCAGAAGAGATGGCCAAAAGAAACAAAACTTTCCAAGAAAGTAATTTAATGTCCAGCGAATGCATAGGTTCAAACGGAGGAGCTTGAAGAGCCCCCAGAACCAAATTCAAACTCCAAGGAGGAGAGATTGACTTAATAACAGGTTTTATACGAGCCAAAGCTTGTACAAAACAATGAATATCAGGAAGACTAGCAATCTTTCTGTGAAAAAGATCAGAAAGAGCAGAGATTTGACCTTTCAAGGAACTTGCAGACAAACCTTATCCAAACCATCCTGAAGAAACTGTAAAAATTCTAGGAATTCTAAAAGAATGCCAAGAAAAATGATGAGAAAAACACCAAGAAATGTAAATCTTCCAGACTCGATAATATATCTTCCTAGATAGTTTTACGAGCCTGTAACATAGTATTAATCACAGAGTCAGAGAAACCTCTATGACTGAGAATCAAGCGTTCAATCTCCATACCTTCAAATTTAAGGATTTGAGAACCTGATGGAAAAAAGGACCTTGCGATAGAAGGTCTGGTCTTAACGGAAGAGTCCACGGTTGGCAAGTGGCCATCCGGACAAGATCCGCATACCAAAACCTGTGAGGCCATGCTGGAGCCACCAGCAGAATAAACGGACGTTCCTTTAGAATCTTGGAAAAAGAACTATAGGCGGAAAGATATAAGCAGGATGATACTTCCAAGGAAGTGACAATGCATCCACTGCTTCCGCCTGAGGATCCCTGGATCTGGACAGATACCTGGGAAGCTTCTTGTTTAGATGAGAAGCCATCAGATCTATTTCTGGAAGTCCCCATATTTGAACAATCTGAAGAAATACCTCTGGGTGAAGAAACCATTCGCCCGGATGTAGCGTTTGGCGACTGAGATAATCCGCTTCCCAATTGTCTATACCTGGGATATGAACCGCAGAAATTAGACAGGAGCTGGATTCCGCCCATACAAGTATTCGAGAGACTTCTTTCATAGCCAGAGGACTGTGAGTCCCTCCTTGATGATTGACATATGCCACGGTTGTGACATCGTCCGTCTAGAAACAAATGAACGACTCTCTCTTTAGAAGAGGCCACGACTGAAGAGCTCTGAAAATTGCACGGAGTTCCAAAAATGTTGATTGGTAATCTCGCCTCCTGAGATTCCCAAACCCCTTGTGCTGTCAGAAACCCCCATACAGCTCCCCAACCTGTCAGACTTGCATCTGTTGAGATCACAGTCTAGGTTGGAAGAACAAAAGAAGCCCCCTGAACTAAACGATGGTGGTCTGTCCACCACGTCAGAGAGTGTCGAACAATTGGTTTTAAAGATATTAATTGAGATATCTTTGTATAATCCCTGCACCACTGGTTCAGCATACAGAGCTGAAGAGGTCGCATGTGAAAACGAGCAAAGGGGATCGCGTCCAATGCAGCAGTCATAAGACCTAGAATTTCCATGCATAAGGCTACCGAAGGGAAAGATTGAGACTGAAGGTTTCGATAAGCTGAAACCAATTTCAGACGCCTCTTGTCCGTCAGAGACAGAATCAAGAACACTGAATCTATCAGGAAACCTAAAAAGGTTACCCTTGTCTGAGGAATCAAACAAACTTTTTGGTAAATTGATCCTCCAACCATGTTCTTGAAGAAACAACACTTATTAAAGACTGGAAAGGTTCTTTCTAGTGAAAATTAGCAAAGGGAATTGAATCCAATGCTGTGGCCATAAGACCTAAAACTTCTATGCATATATAGCAACTGAAGGAAATAATAGAGACTAAAGGTACCGATAGACGGAACCCAATAACATTATCCCTTGTCTGATAGAGACAAGGACAGTGACACAAACTATCTGGAAACCTAAAAAAGGTGACCCTTGCGTGAGGAATCAAGAGCTTTTGAAAAGAAGATCCTCTAACTATGTCCTGAAGAGTAAGTGAATCATATGAGATTCTGCATCCTCAGAAAATAATCTGAATGAAAACAGAAAAATGAAGATATGCATTTATTGTATCTAATGAAAACAAATAATGCTATCAATGACCATAAAAAGGCAAAATAGTTTGAATAAAACTCCAAAACCCGGTTCCTCAAAAGGAACTGGAAGAAATACCCCAGATGATTCCAGGTCTGAGCAGCGCTTGAACCCCATGGGTGCCCAGCCATGCTTCAACAGTACCCAAAATATATAGGACAGAAACACAGTTAAAGAAAGTGTTAGCCTTACTGGAATAAAATCAAAGAAATTTGGACAAAATAAATTTCAAAGAAGCCTTAACCTGCCCCTTACCAGCCAAGCTGGAATACGGCACGTACATCGCAAAATTAGGGAGCTGATTTCGAACTCCAATTATAGACATGTTACTTGGGAAAGAACTCAGGAATTCGTTCCTTAATAAGAACAACCAAACCAGTATAAGCTTAAAGTTTTAGTCTTAGAACTCAACCTTGAAGCCCAGAGTAACAGTTAAGAATTGAATCCAATTATAAAACAAATAATTGATTATCTTAGAACAAAAGAAATATGGATTTTTTTTTAAAAAAAAATCACAAAATTCTTCTAGCTAAAAAAGCTAAAGACATAGATTAACCCTCATTTGCGAAAATATTCAATAAAATGAAGACACAAATGAAATTTATTAGCATGATAGTCCAGTTTAAAGGACCAGCCAATACAGTGGACTTGCATAATCAATAAATGCAAAACAAAAAGACAAATGCAACAGCACCTAGTCTAGTAAATGTTGTCCCTTTAACAATGCTAAAATAAATCATAATCTGATACTTGATCTTAAAGTAAACAGAGAAAATGAAGCAATTGCAATATCCAAATAAATCACAGGACCAAGAAAAGTACCTGAAACTAAATAATTTTCCATAAATAAGATACAACTATCTAAAGGAAAATAAATACTATTTTGCTATAGAAACAATAGCATAATTAGTAGAATTAGAGATAGCCCCAATAAATTGGAGAACCCTCCAAATTGAATTTAACTGCTGGCAAAGAATATAGTTTAAAACCTTTGAAGAAGGAATAAAAGAAAATTCTCAGCCTATTCCATTCCCTAGTATAGGGAATTGGAAAGAAAACCTCTGAAAACACAGAAGAAATAAATAGGCAGAAATAGTTTAAGCTAGTCTTAAAGAACTAGTTACCTTAATATCCAAAATAATCAACACCTTTTCAACAAAGAACAAATGTACTTTAATAATAGAAAAATAATAAAAAAGTAGATTTGTTAGTGTCAATATCTGATGAAGAAAATTTCTGAAAGAGAAAAAAACATCATCAGAGAAGGATAAATCAGTATGTTGTTGGTCATTTGAAACTTCAATAATTAAAAAAGAAGTGAAAAAGACCTAAAAATGTTATTAGAAGGCACGGAGTCAGACAAAGCCTTTAACATAGAATCAGAAAAATATTTCTTATAAGTCTTCTAAATATTTCTTGTAAGAAAAGAAAATATATAAAGCATAAATACTAATGGATTCCGCATGTAAAAGTATAACATAATAACTTATTACAAACTATAGCTAAAGATAAACATTTATAACATTTAAAATAAATGAACTTAGCTTTGGTAGAACTGAAACTCAGTTAAGCGTTTTTCCAGAAGTGGCTTCTGATTCAGAGTCCATCTGAGACATCTTGCAATATGTAATAGAAAAAACAACATATAAAGCAAAATTGATCAAATTCCTTAAATGACAGTTTCAGGAATGGGAAAAAAATGCCAATGAACAAGCTTCTAGCAACCAGAAGCAATAAATAATGAGACTTAAATATTGTGGAGACAACAATGACGCTCGAATGTTTAAGCGCCAAAAAAGCCGCCCACATTATTTGGCGCCTAAATGCTTTTGGCGCCAAAAATGGCGCCACATCCGGTAACGCCGACATTTTTTGGCGCAAAAACGTAAAAAAAATGACGCAACTTCCGGCGACACGTATGACGCCGGAAATGACAAGAAAATTTTTGCGCCAAGAATGACGCAATAAAATGAAGCATTTTCAGCCCCCGCGAGCCTAACAGCCCACAGGAAAAAAAGTAAAATTTTAAGGTAAGAAAAAATTGAATTATTCATATGCATTATCCCAAATATGAAACTGACTGTCTGAAAATAAGGAACGTTGAACATCCTGAATCAAGGCAAATAAATGTTTTAACACATATATTTAGAACTTTATTAGCTTAGAGTGTCACAGAAAATAAGACTTACTTACCCCAGGACACTCATCTACATGTAGTAGAAAGCCAAACCAGTACTGAAACGAGAATCAGTAGAGGTAATGGTATATATAAGAGTATATTGTCGATCTGAAAAGGGAGGTAAGCGATGAATCTCTACAACCGATAACAGAGAACCTATGAAATAGACCCGTAGAAGGAGATCATTGAATTCAAATAGGCAATACTCTCTTCACATCCCTCTGACATTCACTGCACGCTGAGAGGAAAACCGGGCTCCAACCTGCTGCGGAGCGCATATCAACGTAGAATCTAGCACAAACTTACTTCACCACCTCCACAGGAGGCAAAGTTTGTAAAACTGATTTGTGGGTGTGGTGAGGGGTGTATTTATAGGCATTTTGAGGTTTGGGAAACTTTGCCCCTCCTGGTAGGAATGTATATCCCATACGTCACTAGCTCATGGACTCTTGCTAATTACATGAAAGAAATAATCATTACCTCCAATAATACAAATTTTATATATTTTTTTTTTATTTAACCCATTGAGCCAATTGGACACAGTACTTTGACATAGTACCTATGTTCAACACAGAGGTGCATGTTGCGGTCTTCGCTGTCATCTTAGATAGCAGAGTCTGTAGCTTGGGGTAGAAGGTATCTGCCTTTATGAAGCCGGATTAACAATTGTTACATATAGTGACAATGTTTGTTTTACCCTCTGTTACGATCATTTTCCTTCCTAAGATAGGGAGAGTCCACAGCTTCATTCCTTGCTGTTGGGAAATACAACACCTGGCCACCAGGAGGAGGCAAAGACACCCCAGCCAAAGGCTTAAATATCCCTCCCACTTCCTCACTACCCCAGTCATTCTTTGCCTTTCGTCACGTTAGGAGGTGGCAGAGAAGTGTCAGAAGATTCGGAGAGTCCTGAAAAAGGGTATCTGCCCTTCGAGATCGGACTGGAGTTTTAAGTAGTCATGTCAACCTCTCAGTGAGAGTATTGATGAGAGTTAGAGTCTGGAGATGCAGGGAAAGTTTTTCTGCAAAACCATCCAGACTACTGCTAACAGCTCCTAAGCAATCAGTGTTGACTAGTTTCACTGCCTGCTTTCTCTCACTAAAGTCCATGTCAGGAGCGCTGCTATAAGACTGTCACACTTGAGAGGCTGTGTTCTGTTCCACAGCATGGATCCTGGAGGTACGATTGTTTCAATTTTTACACATAAAATGCTATAACAGGGTCACAGTGTGGTTCCTTTATACCTTGATAGGATCCAGGGTGTATATCCTCTGAAGGGGGTTTATTGAAGAGTTGGTGTTAATTAATCAGTGTATTAATTATTTAAATGCTGCTTTGTGTGATTTTTTTTTTTCCTGGGCTGATAGACTGTGTGTTTTTGGCTGGAACAAACAGGTTTCACTTTTGTTTTTGAAAGTGTTGCACATCTCCTATTACTTAATGTACTTGTAATAACAGGATATGTACTGTCTTGCTCTCTATGTTCTTTTCTTCCATTCCGGCTGAGACTTGAACCTGAGGAGAGCGTGTCCTCTGTTAACTGTCTGGGTCTAGGAGGGGGTGAGTGCCCCAGCCATTGGGAGTATAAAGATGCAGTTTGCTATAATAAAAAAACGTTTTTATTTGTGTCCTTCTGTGGGTATAACCTGAACTATGGAGGACTCTGACATGTTAGAAGGTACTCCTTCTGTACTAAATCATACCTGTTTATATTGTGAGGAGGCCGTCATTTTCCCACCCACTCAATTATGTTCCACATGCCTTAACACTGTTATAAAGTCAAAAAAGGGAGACAAGCCTGCTAAGGCTCTTAGTCCCTCTGAGCCATCTACCTCTCAGGACTTGGTGAGATTACTACCCTTGCTACATTAGCCACTTCACATGCAGTTCCCCATAGCACATCTAACCCTCCATCTGGAGGGGGCCTTCTTCTTGCTGACTTTGCCGCACAGTTACAAACGGCGGTGTCTGCGGCCCTCAGTGTATTACCTCACTCTAACAAACGCAAGAGAAAGGTTAAACATAGCTCTCCTGATCCGGAGTCATCTAAAATTTTATCGGATTTAGCTATTATGTCCCGGTTATCCGATGATGAGTTAACCTCTGTAGCTTCAGAGGGTGAACTTTCTGGGTCAGAGTCCTTAGCGTCTAAGCCTCCTGCTGCTGAGGAACCGTCCTTGAGATTTAAAATTGAGCACTTGCGTTTTTCATTAAAGGAGGTTCTGTCTACGTTAGAGGTTCCAGAGGCCGCGCTTTCTGAAGAACCTATGATACCTAAATTAGAGTTTACGAAGACAGGAAAGTTCCTTCGACTTTTCCTGTGCCGGTTAAGATGGCGAACATTATTAAGAACGAATGGGAAAGAATTGGTTCTTCCTTTTCCCTCTCGTATACTTTTAAAAACTCTCAACTGGATTTGTGGGGCTCCATTCCTAAGGTGCTATCTCTACGCTTGCTAAACGTACTTCTATACCCCTTGAGGATAGTTCTTCGTTCAGAGAGCTGATGGATAAGAAAATGGAAACTTTTCTAAGAAAGATGTTTCTACATATGGGTTTTTTGTTTCAACCTGCGGCGGCAGTTGCCGCTGTTGCCGGATATGCTACCTACTGGTGCGACTCTTTGTCGGAACTCATTGAGGTGGAGTCTCCCCTCAAGGATATTCAAGATAGAATTAAATCTCTGAGAATTGCTAATTCTTTTATCTGTGAAGCGAACATGCAAATTATTAGCCTAAATGCAAAGGCCTCTGGCTTTGCGGTCCTAGCCCACCGGGCGCTCTGGTTGAAGTCTTGGTCTGCGGATATGACTTCTAATTCCAGACTCTTTTCTCTTCTTTTCAAGGGAAAGATTTAATTTGACCTAGGCCTGGACTCCGATTATTTCTACGGTTACCGGAGGCAAGGGTGCCTTCCTACCGCAAGATAAGAAGAACAAGTCTAAGGGACGACATTCTTCTAATTTTCGTTCCTTTTGTTCTGACAAATCCCAACGACAACAATCCTCCTCCAAGCCTGAGCAACCCAAGAGTACTTGGAAGCCGGCTCAGTCCTGGAATAAATCCAAGCAGAATAAGAAGCCCTCCGAAAACAAATCGGCATGAAGGGGCGGCCCCCGATCCGGGATCAGATCGTGAAGGGGGCAGACTGTCTCTTTTTTTCAGAAGCCTGGTTCAAGGACGTACAGAATCCGTGGGTCCTGGAGATGGTATCTCAGGGATACAAGATAGGCTTCAAATCTCATCCGCCAAGGGGCATTCTCTCGAATCTGTCTACCAGACAGAAAAGAGGGATGCCTTTCTAGGGTGCGTTCAGGATCAATCCTCCTTAGGAGTTGTTGTCCCGGTTCCTATGGAAGAAAGAGGTTTGGGGATTTATTCAAACCTTTTTGTGGTCCCAAAGGAGGAGGGACCTAAAGTGCTTAAACAAATTTCTCAGTGTGCCTTCCTTCAAGATGGAGACGATAAGGTCCATCCTTCCTTTAATTCAGGAAGGCCAGTTTATGACCACTATAGATCTGAAGGACGCTTACCTTCATGTTCCAATCCACAGGGAACACTTTCAGTTCCTGAGGTTTGAATTCCTGGACCAGCACTTCCAGTTCATTGCCCTTCCGTTTGACCTAGCTACTGCTCCAAGAATCTTTACGAAGGTTCTGGGGGCTTTTCTAGCCATTGTCAGAACTCAGGGTTTTGCAGTAGCCCCATACTTGGAGGATATTCTGGTGCGAGCACCATCATTTTGTCTTGTGGAAGAATTCTCAGAGTCCGTTCTCAGTCTTCTTCGATCACATAGATAAAAGATAAACTTGGAAAAGAGTTCTCTTATCTCAAGTACCAGGGTTGAATTCCTGGGTACTAAAATAGACTCCATATCCATGAGGATATTTCTAACAGACCAGAGACATTGCAAGCTAACTTTGGCATGTCTTGCCCTCCGGACCTCCTAGAGTCCCTCTGTGGCTCAGTGTATGGAGGGGATTGGTTTCATGGTGTCCTGCATGGACATCATTCATTTTGCCAGGCTCCGTCTCAGACCTTTACAACTGTGCATGCTGAGGCAGTGGAACGGTGATCATTCAGATCTGTCTCAACAGATTGTATTAGACAGCCGGTCGAGAGAATCACTCTCTTGGTGGCTCTGTCCAGATCATCTGTCCCGAGGGACATGCTTCTTAAGACCATCCTGGGAGATTGTGACTACGGATGCAAGCTTGTCCGGATGGGGAGCTGTTTGGGGTGCCAGGAAGGAACAGGGGTTGTGGACTCAGGAGTCCTCCCTCCCGATCAATAATTTGGAATTACAGGCAATGTTTAAGGCCTTGAAGGCTTGGCCACTTCTGAGTTTATCCCATTTTATCAGATTCCAATCAGACAATATAACCTTGGTGGCTTACATCAACCAATAAAGGGGGAAGGAGAAGTTCCTTGGAGATGAACGAAGTATCTCATATTCTGGAGTGGGCAGAGGCCCACAGCTGTTCGCTTTCAGCGATCCACATTCAGGGTGTAGACAACTGGGAGGCGGATTTTCTCAACAGGCAATCCTTCCATCCAGGGGAATGGTGTCTCAATCCCCAAGTGTTTGCAGAGATATGTAGCAAGTGGGGAACGCCGGAGATAGATCTCATGGCGTCCCATCTCAATTTCAAGCTACCTAGATACGGGTCGAGGTCGAGGGATGCCCAAGCGGATCTAATAGATGCACTAGCAGTGTCCTGCAGGAGCGGTTATCAGTAATTCTGATTACTCCATCATGGCCGTGAAGGACGTGGTTCGCGGATTTAGTGGGGATGTCCTCATCTCCTCCGTGGAAGTTACCTTATTGCAGAGACCTGCTGATACAAGGTCCATTTGTTCATCTAAACCTAGATTCTCTGAGACTGTGTGGAGATTGAACACTTAGTCTTAGCCAAGAGAGGTTTCTCTGAGAGTGTCAAGCTTGTAAACCAGTTACTCAGCGTATCTACCACAAGGTGTGGAGGACCTACTTATTCTGGTATGAAGAGCGTGGTTTTTCCTGGCACAGAGTTAAGGTTGCCAGGATCTTATCTTTTTCCAGGATGGGCTGTTTTTTGCTAGTTCCCTGAGGGGACAGATTTGAACCCTGTCTGTTGTATTGCAGAAGAGACTTGCTGAGCTTCCAGACGTGCAGTCCTTTGTTAAGGCTCTGATTAGGATCAGACCTGTGTTTAGATCTGGGGCTCCTCCTTGGAGCCTAAATCTTGTTCTTCGGGTTTTGTAACGGGTTCTGTTTTTAGCCTCTACATTCCGTTGACATTAAATTGTTATCTTGGAAGGTTCTTTTTTTTATTGGCTATTGCCTCTGCGCGCATAGTTTCTGAGATATCTGCTTTGCAATGTGAGCCCCCTTATCTAATTTTTCATGCAGATAAGGCAGTTTTCTTCCTAACGGCTAGATTTAGAGTTTTGTCGGTAACGACCCGAAAAGCTAACGCCGGCTTTTTTCTGGCCGCACCATAAAAATAACTCTGGTATTGAGAGTCCACATAAAGGCTGCGTTAGGCTCCAAAAAAGGAGTGTAGAGCATATTTAACGCAGCTTCAACTCTCGATACCAGAGTTGCTTACGGACGCGGCCAGCCTCAAAAACGTGCTCGTGCACGATTCCCCCATAGGAAACAATGGGGCTGTTTGAGCTGAAAAAAAACCTAACACCTGCAAAAAAAGCCGCGTTCAGCTCCTAACGCAGCCCCATTGTTTGCTATGCGGAAACACTTCCTACGTCTGCACCTAACACTCTAACATGTACCCCGAGTCTAAACACCCCTAACCTTACACTTATTAACCCCTAATATGCCGCCCCCGCTATCGCTGACCCCTGCATATTATTATTAACCCCTAATCTGCCGCTCCGTAAACCGCCGCTACTTACATTATCCCTATGTACCCCTAATCTGCTGCCCTAACATCGCCGACCCCTATATTATATTTATTAACCCCTAATCTGCCCCCCACAACGTCGCCTCCACCTGCCTACACTTATTAACCCCTAATCTGCCGAGCGGACCTGAGCGCTACTATAATAAAGTTATTAACCCCTAATCCGCCTCACTAACCCTATAATAAATAGTATTAACCCCTAATCTGCCCTCCCTAACATCGCCAACACCTAACTTCAATTATTAACCCCTAATCTGCCGACTGGAGCTCACCGCTATTCTAATAAATGTATTAACCCCTAAAGCTAAGTCTAACCCTAACACTAACACCCCCCTAAGTTAAATATAATTTACATCTAACGAAATTAATTATCTCTTATTAAATAAATTATTCCTATTTAAAGCTAAATACTTACCTGTAAAATAAATCCTAATATAGCTACACTATAAATTATAATTATATTATAGCTATTTTAGGATTAATATTTATTTTACAGGTAACTTTGTAATTATTTTAACCAGGTACAATAGCTATTAAATAGTTAAGAACTATTTAATAGTTACCTAGTTAAAATAATAACAAAATTACCTGTAAAATAAATCCTAACCTAAGTTACAATTAAACCTAACATTACACGATCATTAAATTAATTAAATAAAATATCTACAATTACCTACAATTAAACCTAACACTACACTATCAATACATTAATTAAATACAATATCTACAAATAACTACAATGAAATAAACTAACTAAAGTACAAAAAATAAAAAAGAACTAAGTTACAAAAAATAAAAAAATATTTACAAACATAAGGAAAATCTTACAACAATTTTAAACTAATTACACCTACTCTAAGCCCCCTAATAAAATAACAAAGCCCCCCAAAATAAAAAATGCCCTACCCTATTCTAAATTACTAAAGTTCAAAGCTCTTTTACCTTACCAGCCCTAAACAGGGCCCTTTGCGGGGCATGCCCCAAGAAGTTCAGCTCTTTTGCCTGTAAAAAAAAACATACAATACCCCCCCCCCCAACATTACAACCCACCACCCACATACCCCTAATCTAACCCAAACCCCCCTTAAATAAACCTAACACTAAGCCCAAGCGGGGGCTAGACATCCACTGAAGAAGTCCAGAAGAGGGTCCAAAGTCTTCATCCTATCCGGGAAGAAGAGTAGATCCGGACCAGCAACATCTTTTTCCAAGCGGCATCTTCTGTCTTCATCCGATGAGGACCGGCTCCATCCTGAAGACCTCCACCGTGGACCCATCTTCATCCGGCGACGTCCAACTGAAGAATGACGGTTCCTTTAAGAGACGTCATCCAAGATGGCGTCCCTCGAATTCCGATTGGCTGATAGGATTCTATCAGCCAATATGAATTAAGGTAGGAATATTCTGATTGGCTGATGGAATCAGCCAATCAGAATCAAGTTCAATCCGATTGGCTGATCCAATCAGATTGAGCTCGCATTCTATTGGCTGTTCCGATTAGTTCTTTTTTATTTTTTGTACTTTAGTTAGTTTATTTCATTGTAGTTATTTGTAGGTATTGTATTTAATTTATTTATTGATAGTGTAGTGTTAGGTTTAATTGTAGGTAATTGTAGGTATTTTATTTAATTAATTTATTGATAGTGTAGTGTTAGGTTTAATTGTAATTTAGGTTAGGATTTATTTTACAGGTAAATTTGTAATTATTTTAACTATTTTAGCTATTAAATAGTTCTTAACTATTTAATAGCTATTGTACCTGGTTAAAATAAATACAAAGTTGCCTGTAAAATAAATATTAATCCTAAAATAGCTATAATATAATTATAATTTATATTGTAGCTATATTAGGGTTTATTTTACAGGTAAGCCTAAAATTATATTTAATTTAGGGGGGTGTTAGTGTTAGGGTTAGACTTAGCTTTAGGGGTTAATACATTTATTAGAATAGCGGCGAGATTCGGTCGGCAGATTAGGGGTTAATAATTGAAGTTAGGTGTTGGCGATGTTAGGGAGGGCAGGTTAGGGGTTAATAAATATAATATAGGGGTCGGCGGGTTAGGGGCAGCAGATTAGGGGTACATAGCTATAATGTAGCTGACGGCTCTTTGCGGTCGGCAGATTAGGGGTTAATTATTGTAGGTAGGTGGCGGCGACGTTGTGGGGGGCAGGTTAGGGGTTAATAAATATAATATAGGGGTCGGCGATGTTAGGGCTGCAGATTAGGGGTACATAGGGATAATGTAGCTGGCGGCGGCGTGCGGACGGCAGATTAGGGGTTAATAAGTGTAGGTAGCTAGCGGCGACGTTGTGGGGGGGCAGATTAGGGGTTAATAAATATAATATAGGGGTCGGCGGTGTTAGGGGCAGCAGATTAGGGGTACATAAGGATAACGTAGGTGGCGGTCGGCAGATTAGGGGTTAAAAAAATTTAATCGAGTTGCGGCGATGTGGGGGGACCTCGGTTTAGGGGTACATAGGTAGTTTATGGGTGTTAGTGTACTTTAGAGTACAGTAGTTAAGACCTTTATGAACCGGCGTTAGCCCAGAAAGCTCTTAACTACTGACTTTTTTCTGCGGCTGGAGTTTTGTCGTTAGAATTCTAACGCTCACTTCAGACACGACTCTAAATACCGGAGTTAGAAAAATCCCATTGAAAAGATAGGATACGCAATTTACGTAAGGGGATCTGCGGTATGGAAAAGTCGCGGCTGAAAAGTGAGCGTTAGACCCTTTTTTGAGTGACTCCAAATACCGGAGGTAGCCTAAAACCAGCGTTAGGAGCCTCTAACGCTGGTTTTCACGGCTACCGCCAAACTCCAAATCTAGACCTAAGGTTGTGTCAGATCGCAACATCAATCAGGAGATTGTGGTTCCTTCCTTGTGTCTTAATCTTTCTTCAGCAAAGGAATGCTTACTTCACAATTTGGATGTGGTTCACGCCTTGAAGTTCTATCGTCAGTCTACTAAGGAGAATCTTCCTCTTTGTTTGTTGTCTCTACCATACATAAAATGAACATGTGGCGGTGGGGCACTACAGTAATCACTTGGAGGAAGAAAAATATCTTAAATGTATGATATAAAATAATTTTAAAAAATCATAATTTCTTTCTAATGACACGGTGAGTCCACGGATCATCTAATTACTAATGGGACATATCACTCCTGCCCAGCAGGAGGCAACAAAGAGTACCACAGCAAAGCTGTTAAATATCACCTCCCTTCCCTCCAACCCCAGTCGTTGGAAAAGAAGATTCTTTAAGCAAAAGCAAGATTTTATTATTTTTTAGCAGTGCAAGATTTTTCTGCTTTGTCCTAGGGTGTAGCAGTAGTCCATATCAGTCTCTTTAGTAGAGCAGTGGTGGCTTTCAAGCAGTGGGAACTTGTGGGGTACAATCCTCACTGTGCCTCCCATGTATTTAATGCTGCCCTCACCGTGCAAGCCTGAGTAAGATTACTCAGTTTTTGTTTTTATCCACAGGTCCATGTGAGGGAACTGGCCTCTCAAACCTAGTGAGCTGCCATGCTGCCTGGCAGAAATCTAAAGTTAAGTGCTAACTTTATTTTTTTCTGGGACACATTGCAGAAAAAATGGATGGCACTTTAAAATACGATTGTGGGACAAGAGACATTCCCTATTGCTAGGGGGATCGTTATTAATGGCAGAAATAGCAGGCACTGGGGACGAGGAGACTCATGGCTCAGTAGGTGGTGGTTTTGTTGTTACTTTACTCCCGATGGCTTTAGTAATACATTTAGCCGAACGGGAGGTTAACGATGTAACGCCCACGATGGGCCGGTTTTGCTGAGGTGGCAATTTCTATTGCGCGCCTTTTTCCTCCTACACTTCCTGTGTCCCGGAGTTGAGGATGAGCTTCGTCACAGATATAGCAGCGTTGCGGTTACCTGACTACAATTTATTGAAAAATAGAAGTTGAATCCGGTTTATCTAGCTGAATAGTCACTCCGTTTGCAGTCAGGCAAGTAAGCACCTCAGCAAAGCTAAGCTGAGGTTTAGAGGTTGTCTGGAGTATTTTTTTTTGGGGATACTTTATTATTTTTATTACAGAAAAATAAAGCAGTTTCTTTTTAAAATTTAAAGGAACAGTTACATTTTTTTGTGGGGCATTTTCTAAACAAAAATCAGTTTATTTATTCTGTTTATTGGCGAATAAAGATGGACCAAGAGGCCCTGCAAGATGTTACATGTTCTTTATGTTTTGATGCTAATGTGGAACCACCAATCCCTTTCTGTTCCTCATGTATTGAGAGAACTTTGCATTACAGGGATAGACTTTTTTCTGAGCCAACATTTTTTAAGGCGGATGCTGTCCAGGAGTCTTCTGACAATGTTCAAGATATGCCGCAGCTTTCTCCTCAAGCGTCCCAAAATTTATCGTCCACACATCCAGTGCCCTGCGCTTCCTCTCTTACTCCATGTTGCAAGACATCACTTCCCTCATGTCCTCAGCGGTATCTTATTCGTTGTCCGCTTTTCTCATGCTGCAGGCTAAGCGCAAGAGGAAATGTAATCAATCGGTGAGTAAGGTTGCTGACATAGTTGTGGCTATTCCGAATGTCTCCTCCCAGAAATCGGAGGAGGAAGATACTTTGGTAGCATCTGATGGTGAAATCTCAGACTCAGACAGTGTAATTCCTTCTGCCGATACTGAAGTTGTATCTTTCAGGTTTAAGCTCGAACACCTCTGTTTGTTAGTTAATGTGGTTTTGGCTACCCTGGACTACTCAGACACTACTGTCGTAGTCAATCCTAAGAAGTCTAGTAAAATAAACAAGTCCTTTTGATGTACCTTCCATGGTGGAGGTTTTCCCTGTACCAGATCAAGCTACAGAGATTATTGCTAAGGAATGGGAGAGACCGTGTATCCCTTTTTCTTCATCCCTTATATTGAAGAAGATGTTTCCTATAGCAGACTCTATCAAGGAGTCTTGGCAGACAGTCCCTAAGGTGGAAGGGGCAATTTCCACTTTAGCTAAGAGGACCACTATTCCCATAGATGATAGTTGTTCCTTTAAAGATCCGATGGAAAAGAAGTTGGAGGGGTTGCTCAAGAAGATTTATGTACACCAGGGTTTACAATGACAACTTGAGGGGTGTATTGCTACCGTCACTAGTGCGGCGGCATACTGGTTTGATGCGTTGTCTGATTCTATTCTGACAGACACTCCTATCGAAGAAATCCAGGATAGGATCAAGGCCTTTAAGTTTGCCAATACCTTTATTATGGATGCTTCCCTACAGGTTATTAAGCTGGGAGCAAAGATTTCCGGGTTTGCCGTACTGGCCCGCAGAGCCTTATGGTTAAAATCCTGGTCTGCGGATGTGTCTTCTAAGTCTAAGCTTTTGGCTATTCCTTACCTTGTTTGGGCCGGGATTGACGGAAATTATTTCTGACATTACGGGAGGAAAGGGTCATTTCCTCCCTCAGGATAAGAGGAATAAGCAGAAAAGACGGCAGAGTAATTTTCGTTCCTTTCAAAACTTCAAGGCTAAGCCCTCTTCTCCCTCTACCAAGCATGAACAGTCCAAGCCTTCCTGGAGGTCCAACCCGTCTTGGAACAAGGGAAAGCAATCTAAGATGCCCGCAATTGACTCAGCATGAAGGGACTGCCTCCGATCCGGGACCGGATCTTGTGAGGGACAGATTTTCTTTCTTCGCTCAGGCTTGGTTTCGGGATGTTCAGGATCCCTGAGCGGTGGACATTGTGTCCCAGGGATACAAACTAGAATTCAAGACCTTTCCTCCCAGGGGCAGGTTTCTGCTTTCAAGATTATCTGTAGACCAGATAAAGAGAGGCGTTCTTACACTGTGTTCGGGACCTTTCCGACCTGGGAGTGATAGTTCCTGTTCCAATGCAGGAACAGGGTCTTGGGTTTTACTCCAATCTGTTCGTGGTTCCCAAAAAAGAAGGAACCTTCAGACTAATTTTAGATCCCAAAAGATTAAACAAATAACTTCCTTCAAGATGGAAACTATTTGTTCCATTCCTCCCTTGGTTCAAGAGGGTCAATTTATGACAACGGTAGATTTAAAGGACGCGTACCTGCATGTTCCCATCCACAGAAATCATCGCAAGTTTCTGAGGTTCGCATTTCTAGACAATCACTTCCAGTTTGTGGCTCTTCCTTTCTGGATTCACAGCTTCGAGAATTTTTTCAAAGGTTCTGTGATCCCTGTTGGCGATGCTCCGGTTGCGGGGCATTGCAGTGGCGCCTTATCTGGATGACATTCTGGTTCAGGCGCCATCCTTTCAACAAGCAAACTCCCACACGGAGATGTTGTTAATCCTTTCTGCGATCTCACGGTTGGAAGGTGATTTTGGAAGAGTTCCTTAGTTCCAACTACAAAGGTATTGTTCTTGAGAACTATAATAGATTCTCTATCAAAGAAAATATTTCTGACAGAAGTCAGGAAATCAAAGATTTTTTATTTTTGTTGGGTGCTTCAGTCCACTTCTCGGCCATCAGTGGCTCAATGTATGGAAGTGATCGGTCTGATGGTAGCTGCCATGGACATCATTCCGTTTGCTCGTTTTCACCTCAGACCACTGCAGTGATGCATACTCAGGCAGTGGAACGGAGATTATGCAAATCTGTCTCCACGATTGGATCAGGAGACAAGGGATTCTCTTCTTTGGTGGTTGTCTCAGGATCATCTCTCCCAGGGAACCTGCTTCTACAGACCCACCTGGGTGATTGTGACAACGGACGCCAGCCTACTGGGATGGGGAGCAGGCTAAGTCTCTCTAAAGGCTCAGGGGACATGGACTCGGAAGGAGTCTGTTCTACCCATAAACATACTGGAGCTGAGAGCAATCTTCAATGCTCTTCTGGCCTAGCCTCAGTTAGCCTCGGCCTGGTTTATCAGGTTCCAGTCAGACAGCATAACTTTGGTGGCTTACATCAATCATCAGGGGGGGAACTCGGAGTTCCTTGGCCATGACAGAGGTAGCCAAGATAATTCAGTGGGCGGAGAACCACAATTGCTGTGTGTCTGCGTTCCACATTCCAGGAGTGGACAACTGGGAAGCGGATTTCCTGAGCAGACGGACTTTTCACCCGGGGGAGTGGGAACTCCATCTGGAAGTGTTTTCCAGCTTGATTCTCAAATGCGGACATCTGAATCTGGATCTCATGGCATCTCGGCAGAATGCCAAGCTCCCGAAGTACGGGTCAAGGTTAAGGGACCCCCTTATCTTTTTCCTCTGTTCGCTCTCCTTCTTCGGGTCATTGCTCGAATCAAGTAGGATAGGGCGTCGGTGATCTTCATTGCCCTGGCGCGGCCTCGCAGGATTTGGAATGCAGATCTAGTGGAGATGTCATCTCTCCCCCCTTGGAGACTTCCAGTAAGGAAGGACCTTCTACTTCAGGGGCCCTTCCTTCACCCAAATCTAGTTTCTCTGAAGCTGACTGCTTGAAGATTGAACGCTTAATTTTAGCTAAGCGCGGTTTTTCAGAGTCGGTCATTGAGACCATGATTCAGGCTCGTAAGCCTGTTACTAGGAAGATTTGGAGTAAATATCTGTATTTGTATGAATCCAGAGGCTACTCTTTGAGTAGAGTTCGGATTCCTAGAATTTTGTCTTTTCTCTAAGAGGGTTTGGAGAAGGGTTTATCGGCAAGTTCCTTAAAGGGTCAAATATCTGCCTTGTCTATTTTATTACACAAACGTCTGGCTGATGTACCAGACGTGCAATCGTTCTGTCAGGCCTTGGTCAGGATCAGGCCTGTGTTTAAACCGGTTACTCCTCCCTGGAGTCTTAACTTTGTTCTTAAGGTTCTTCAACAGGCTCCGTTTGAGCCTATGCATTCCTTAGCTATTAAACAGTTATCTTGGATGGTTTTGTTTTTTGTTGCTATTTCATCTGCTCGTAGAGTTTCAGAACTCTCTGTATTGCAGTATGAGTCCCCTTACCTTATTTTTCATTCGGATAAGGTAGTTTTGCGTACGAAGTTAGGGTTTCTCCATAAGGTGGTTTCAGATCGGAACATTAATCAGGAGATTGTTGTTCCTTCTTTGTGTCCTAATCCTTCTCAGAAGGAACGTCTGCATTGAAATTCTATTTACAAGCAACAGGATTTTGTCAGTCTTCTACTCTGTGTGTGGTTTTCTCTGGTAAACGTAAGGGGCAGACAGCTACGGCTACTTCTTTCTTTCTGGCTCAAGAGTATCATTCGCTTGGCCTATGAAACTGCTGGACAGCAGACTCCTGAGAGAATTACGGCTCATTCTACGAGGGCTGTTTCCTCTTCCTGGGCATTCAGAAATGATGCTTCTGTGGAACAGATTTGCAAGGCTGCAACTTGTTCCTCTCTTCACACTTTTTCTAAAGTCTATAAATTTGATACTTTGCCTCGGCTGAGGTTTCTTTTGGGAAAAAGGTTCTTCATACAGTGGTGCCTTACGTTTAGGTCTTGTCCCTCCCTTATCATCTGTGTCCTCTAGCTTGGGTATTGATTCCCAATAGTAATTGGATGATCCGTGGACTCGCTGTGTCATTAGAAAGAAAACTAAATTTATGCTTACCTGATAACTTCCTTTCTTTCTAGACATGGTGAGTCCACGGCCCACCCTGTTTTCTTAAAGACAGGTTTTTTTCATATGTTATAAACTTCAGACACCTCTGTACCTTGTTGCTTCCTTTCTCTCCTTTACTTTGGTTGAATGACTGGGGTTGGAGGGAAGGGAGGTGATATTTATTTAACAGCTGCAATTAATTACCAAAAATCAATTGCAAAGCCATACATGTCTGCTGTTTCTGAACTAAGGGGACCACAGAGTCTCTTTCGACCATTTGTCTTATGACTGCAGTAGTTGTGTTTGAAATAACTTGTGAGAAACCCACAATTTGCGGATAAAGTTAAAGGGACATAATACTCATATGCTAAATCGCATGAAAGTGATGCAGCATAACTGTAAAAAGCTGACAGGAAAATATCACCTGAGCTCTATGTAAAAAAGGAAGATATTTTACCTCACCTGTTCCTCAGCTCACCAGAGTAAGTTCTGTGTAAAAAGTTATACTTCAGCTGCTGTCCAGTTGCAGTAACAAAAAAAACGGAAGAAATGAACAGCAGCCAATCAGCATCAGCAGTGCTGAGGTCATGAACTCTTTTACTGTGATCTCATGAGATTTCACTTAAAGAGACAGTCAAGTACAAAAAACAAACAAACTCATGTTTAAAATAGGTTATGTAATTTTAAACAGCTTTCCAATTTACTTTTATCACCGATTTTGCTTTGTTCTATTGGTATTCTTATTTGAAAGCTAAACTTAGGAAGGCTCATATGATAATTTCTAAGCCCTTGAAGGCCGCCTCTGATCACATGCTTTTTTTATTTGCTTTTTACAACAGGGGAGAGCTAGTTCATGTGAACCATATAGATAACATTGTGATCACGCCGTGGCCTGTGGCAGACACTGCACTTATAGGCTAAAATGCAAGTCAATAGATAATAAAATGTCATGTGATCAGGGGGCTGTCAGAAGATGCTTAGATACAAGTTAATCGCAGACGTAAAAAGTATATTAATATAACTGTGTTGGTTATGCAAAACTGGGGAATCGATAATAAAGGGATTATCTATCTTTTTAAACAACAAAAATTCTGGTGTTGACTGTCCCTTTAACTCTCATGGGATTGCATTGTAAACTCCCTTAAACTGAATAGGGAAATAACATGAGTGTGCATGAAGCACGCTCCCTTGCAGGTCCCGGGACAGAAATGCTGCTTAAAGCTCTTTACAATGGGATGTGAATACTTAAAGGGACAGTAAACACCAGAATTTTTGTTGTTTAAAAAGGTAGATAATCCCTTTATTACCCATTCCCCAATTTTGCATAACCAACACAGTTATAATTATATACTTTTTACCTCTGTGATTACCTTGTTTCTATGCCTCTGCAAACTGCCCCCTTATTTCAGTTCTTTTGACAGACATGCATTTTTAGCCAATCAGTGCTTGCTCTTAGGAGCTTCACGTGCCAGAGCTCAGTGTCATCTATATGAAACACATGAACTAACGCCCTCTAGTGGTGAAAAACTGTCAAAATGCTTTCCGATTAGAGGCAGTCTTCAAGGTCTAAGAAATTAGCACATGAACCTCCTAGATTTAGCTTTCAACTAAGAATACCAAGAGAACAAAGCAAAATTGGTAATAAAAGTAAATTGGAAAGTTGTTTAAAATTAAATGCCCTATTTAAATCATGAACTATTTTTTTGTGACTTTACTGTCCCTTTAAAGGTACATGAAACCCAAAAAATGTATTTCATGATTCAGATAGAGAATACAATTTTAAACAACTTTCTAATTTACTTCTATTATCTGATCTGTTTTATTCTCTTGGTATCATTTGTTGAAGGAGCAGCAATGCACTACTAGTTTCTAACTGAACACATGGGTGAGCCAATCACATTCAATATATATATGCAGCCACCAATCAACAGCTAGAAGCTAGGTTCTCTGCTGCTCATGAACTTGCCTAGATAAACCTTTCAGCAAATGGTAACAAGAGAAGGAAGCAAATTAAATAATAGAAGTAAATTGGAAAGTTGTTTAAAATTGTATTCTCTATCTGAATCATGAAAGAACATTTTGGGGTTTCATGTCCCTTTAAGACATTTTGAGGTAAAATATCTTTCTTTTTTACATAGAGATGTTCAGGTGATATTTTCAAGTCGGCTTTTTACAGCTATGCTGCATCACTTTAAAGTGTTGAAACATTTTGGTTGTCATGGCCCTTTAATGATTGTGTGTGTGTTTTTTTTTTTTTTTTTTTTTTTTAATAAATATGATCGTATTTAGCAACCAAATAATGGCATGAAATATACCATATTGGGCCTAGTTCAATACCTGTTGGTTGTCATAGGTAAATCAAAAAGACAAAGGCTCTTTCTGTTTAAAGGGACAGTCTACACCAGATTTTTTATTGTTTTAAAAGATAGATAATCCCTTTATTACCCATTCCCTAGTTTTGCATAACCAACACTGTTAAAATAATATACTTTTGATCTCTGTGATTATCTTGTATCTAAGTCTCTGCAAACTGCCCCCTTATTTCAGTTCTTTTGACAGACATGCATTTTAGCCAATCAGTGCTGGCTCCCTGGAACTTCACGTGCGTGAGCACAGTGTTATCTATATGACACACATGAACTAACACCGTCTAGTGGTGAAAAACTGTCAAAATGCCCTGAGAGAAGAGGCGGCCTTCAAGGGCTTAGAAATTAGCATATGAACCTCCTAGGTTTAGCTTTCAACTAAGAATACCAGAGAACAAAGCAAAATTGGTGATAAAAGTAAATTAGAAAATTGTTTAAAATGACATTCTCTATCTGAATCATGAAAGTTTATTTTAGACTAGACTGTCCCTTTAAACAGAGTGATAGCAAAATGCTAAAAATTCTCTGGTACTTTGGTCAAGTTTTTATCTGAAATTCCTGGTAGCAAAAGGGTCAACTAAAGAAAAATAATTATGACTATAATAATAAAAGTATAAATGGTTTATATTTAACTAAAACAATAACCTTATAGGTTTCCTTTTTATTTTAACTGCTTGCCCCTCCCTCATCACACTTATGTCCTTGTACAGATCTATCCCACTCCAAACCATTTTGTATTCAAGACATTAAACCCACTTTTTTTCTTTCATGATTCAGATAGAGCATGCAGTTTTGAGCAACTTTCTAATTTACTCCTATTATCAATTTTTTTTCATTCTATTGACATCTTTATTTGAAAAGCAGAAATCTAAAATAAGGAGCCGGCCCATAATGTAGCCACCAATCGGCAAACTCTACGTAGTGTTCTGAACCAAAAATGTGCTGGCTTCTAAGAATACATTCCGCTTTTCAAATAGATACCAAGAGAACGAAGAAAAATTGATAATAGGAGTAAATTAGAAAGCTGCTTAATATTGCCTGCTCTATCTGAACTATGAAAGAAAAACAAAAATGGGTTTCATATCCCTTTAAAGGAACAGAAAACACCAATTTTCATATAACTGCATGTAATGGACACTACTATAAAGAAGAATATGCACAGATACCGATCTAAAATCCAATATGAAACCTTTTAAAAACTTACTTAGAAGCTCCCAGTTTAGCACCGTCGATGAGGTAGTCTGGGACACCCATTTAAAGGGGCTAGGTAAACAAAAAGAGCAGACACTCCCCACCTCTCCCCCTTCCCTGCATATGAAAATACAGATAACATAAACAGGAGCCTGCAGGAGTATGTAAACACATGTATACATCTGGCACTGTGGGGCTTGGTTAGGAGTCTGAAAATCAGCACAATTTTCTTAAAAAAAATAGGCAAAACTATACATTGTTACAAAAACACTACCAGATAGGCTATATAAATGGATTATCTACAAATCAGTTATGCAAATAATAATCTAGTGTACAGTGTCCCTTTAAACATTGTAGCCATGAATATACAGCCTCATGCTACATAATTAAAAACTAATCCTTATTTCAGGATGAATAACCTTTTGTGTTATAAAATATCTTAAAGGGACATAAAACCCAAAAATGTTCTTTCATGATTCAGATAGAGAAGCCAATTTTAAACATCATCCCAATTTACTTCTATTATCTAATTTGCTTTATTCTTTAGATATCCTTTGCTGAAAAATCACAATGCACATGGTTGAACCTATCACACGATGCATCTATGTGCAGCCATCAATCAGCTGCTACTGAGCCTATCTAGATATGCCTTTCAGCAAAGGATATCAAGAGAATTAAGCAAATTAGATAATAGAAGTAAATTAGAAAGATGATTAAAAATGCATGTTCTATCTAAATCATGGAAGAAAAAATTTGGGTTTCATGTCCCTTTAAATAGAAACTACTTAAATAGAGACTATATTAAGAGAGATTTTTCCTCAAAAAGCTAAATAATTTGTATCCACCCTGGATAGTGGGTTTGTGGTAAGCTGCATTTGTATCCCTACATTTTTTATTAAGAAACATTATGTCTGCTTCTCCCTTCATATGTCTGGTGTCAATTTAATAGGCTAGTTTTCTACCTGTTTATCATGTGACCATACTCATAGCATAAAAGTCTAATACAGAAGCAGATTGATTTTAAACGTTAGGCTAAAATGTGTTGCATTAAGAAACAGAAAAAAATTGAATCTCTAAAATGTCAGAAAGAAGTCTTAATCTTAAAAATAATTTCCATAACTGTGCTAGTAAAAAGTTTTTTATAATTTTATTTCTTTTTTGACACGATGAGTCCACGGATCATCTTAATTACTAATGGGATATTCTCCTCCTGGTCAGCAGGAGGCGGCAAAGAGCACCACAGCAGAGCTGTTAAATAGCTCCTCCCTTCCCTCCCACCCCAGTCTTTCCCTTTGCCTACATTAGTAATAGGATGTGGTAAAGTGAAGTGTTAGAAAAGATTCTCATTTAAGAGTTTATTATTTTCAAAGTGGTACAAGATTGTGCTGCTTTGTCCTAGGGTGTAGCCGTATTCCATATCAGTCTCTTCAGTAGAGCTTTGGTGGCTTTAGAGCAATGGGAACTTGTGGGACATAATTCTCACTGCGCCTCCCATGTATTCTTGCTGCCCTGTTTGCCTTAGTCTGAGGTAAAGATTACTCAGCATGCTTTTTCCTCCACAGGTCGATGGGAGGGAGAGGACCTCTTAAACCTGTGAGCTGCCTTGCTGTCAGGCAGAAGTAAAGGTAAGTGCTACTTTATATATTTTCTGGGGGGACTCAGAAAGGAGTAAGCACACCATTATCGTTACTAAGTGCACAGGGATAGAAGAGGCACTTATGTTGGGACACTAAAAACTCTCCTAGTCTGGAGAGGTATTGCGACAGCATTTATGTGCAGGCACTGGGGCTGGGGATCACTATTTGGCTCTGGTGGTTTTCACTTTATTTAAGCATAAGAATAATAAGCAGACTCGGTCGGGGAGACATTTGCAACACATTTCCTGAAGTGCTGTCTAGAAACGCATGGTCCGTGCAGAGTATGCGTTTCTAGCTCCGGATTGAAAATTTCTGTTGCAGCGCTGAGCGGACACACTGGGTATAAACCATCCGTTAGCCTGTCAGGTAGGAGCACCTCAGCACGGTAGCTGTGGTGCAGAGGTTCTGTTTTTGCCCATATATTGGTAGTTTGATAATGCAAATCTAAGCTAAAAAAGTTAACGCTTTGAATTTAAAGAGACAGTAACGTCGGTTTTTTTTTGTTTGTTTTTTAAACTTTTCACAGATGTAAACATTTTTTTTTTTTTTTATTGAATTGGGTCAATTGTGAACAAGTATGGACCAAGGGGCCTTACAAAATGTTGCTTGCTCCTTGTGCTTTGAAGCTAATGTGGAACCACCAATCCCTTTCTGTCCCTCATGTATTGAGAGGACTTTAAATTATAGGGAAAATATTTTTTTCTGAGCAAAATGTTTCTAAGGCGGATGCTGTCCAAGAGTCTGACGAGGTTCAAAATATGCCGCAGCTTTCTCCCCAAGAGTCCCAAACTTTACCGTCCGCACAAGTAGTGCCCTGCACTTCCGCTCTAGCTCCCACTGGAGTTACCTTTAAAAGACATAGCTTCCCTCATGTCTTCTACAATTTCTGATGCATTATCTGCTTTCCCAATGTTGCAGGGCAAACGTAAGAGGAAAACCAGACATTCAGTAGGTTCTGATGCAATTGTTGCAGTTTTGGAGGTACCCTCCCAAGGACACAAAGAGGAGGGTACTGCTGTAGAATCTGAGGGTGAAATCTCAGATTCAGAAAGTTTATTGCCTCTGACGGATTCAGAGGTTGTAACTTTTCGGTTTAAACTAGAACACCTTCGTCTGTCCACTTCAGACCTCTGCAGTTAAGCATTCTCAGGCAATGGAACGGAGATTATGCGGATTTGTCTCCTCGAATAACTCTGGAGCAGGAGACAAGGGACTCTCTTCAATGGTGGTTGTCTTTGGATCATCTCTCCCAGGGAACCTGCTTTCGCAGACCATCTTGGGCGATTGTGACAACAGACGCCAGCCTTCTGGGATGGGGAGCAGTCTGGGGCTCCCTAAAAGCTCAGGGAGTTTGCACTCAGTCAGAGTCTGTTCTTCCTATAAACATTCTAGAACTGAGAGCGATCTTCAATGCTCTTCTGGCCTGGCCCCAGTTAGCCTCACTCCGGTTTATCAGGTTCCAGTCGGACAACATAACTTCAGTGGCTTACATCAATCATCAGGGAGAAACAAGGAGTTCCTTAGCGATGACAGAGGTAGCCAAAATAATCCAGTGGGCAGAAGCCCACTCTTGTTGCCTATCGGCGATCCACATCCCAGGGGTGGACAACTGGGAGGCGGATTTCCTGAGCAGACAGACCTTTCATCCGGGGGAGTGGGAACTCCATCCGGAAGTTTTCTCCAACCTGATTCTCAAGTGGGGTCAACCGGAATTGGATCTCATGGCATCCCGACAGAATGCCAAGCTCCCGAGATATGGGTCGAGGTCCAGGGACCCCCAGGCGGAGCTAATAGATGCTCTGGCGGTTCCTTGGAACTTCAGTCTAGCATACCTATTTCCTAAGTTTGCTCTTCCTCGGGTAATTGCTTGAATCAAACAGGAGAGGGCCTCGTGATCCTCATAACACCGGCTTGGCCTTGCAGGATTTGGTATGCAGATCTGGTGGAGATGGCATCTCTGCCACCTTGGAGACTTCCGTTGAGGAAGGACCTTCTGATTCAGGGGCCCTTCCTTTACCCAAATCTAGTTTCTCTGAAGCTGACTGCTTGGAGATTGAACGCTTAATTTTATCCAAGCGGGGGTTTTCTGACTCTGTCATAGAGACCATGATTCAGGCTCGTAAGCCTGTAACTAGAAGGATTTACCATAAGATTTGGCGTAAATATCTCTATTGGTGTGAATCCAAGGGCTACTCATGGAGTAGAGTTAGGATTCCTAGAATTTTGTCTTTTCTCCAAGAAGGTTTGGAGAAAGGTTTATCGGCGAGTTCCCTAAAGGGTCAAATCTCGGTCTTATCTATTTTGTAACACAAACGTCTGGCGGATGTCCCAGATGTACAATCTTTTTGTCAGGCCTGTGTTCAAACCAGTTGCTCCTCCATGAAGTCTTAATTTAGTTCTCAAAGTTCTTCAAGGAGCTCCGTTTGAGCCTATGCATTCCTTAGATATTAAGTTGTTATCTTGGAAAGTTTTATTTCTTGTTGCTATTTCTTCTGCTCGTAGTGTCAGAGCTATCGCCATTGCAGTACAAGTCTCCTTACCATTTCATTTTTTTATTTTCCATTCAGATAAGGTAGTTCTACGTACTAAATTAGGATTTCTTCCTAAGGTTGTTTCTGATTGGAACATTAATCAGGAGATTGTTGTTCCTTCTTTGTGTCCTAATCCTTCTTCTCAGAAGGAACGACTTCTGCACAATTTGGACGTGGTCCGTGCTTTAAAGTTTTACCTGCAGGCGACTAAGGACTTTAGTCAGTCTTCTTCTTTGTTTGTGATTTTCTCAGGAAAACGTAAGGGACAGAAAGCTATGGCTACTTCTCTTTCTTTTTGGCTGAAGAGTATCATACGTTTTGCATATGAGACTGCTGGACAGCAGCCTCCTGAGAGGGTTAGGGCTCATTCCATGAGGGCTGTTGCTTCCTCATAGGCATTCAAGAATGAAGCTTCTGTGGAACAGATTTGCAAGGCTGCAACTTGGTCCTCTCCACACTTTTTCAAAGTTTTACAAATTTGACACTTTTGCCTCGGCTGAGGCCGCTTTTGGGAGAAAGGTTCTTCAAGCAGCGGCGCCTTCCGTTTACATTCCCTGTCTTGTACCTTCCGTATCATCTGTGTACTGTAGCTTGGGTATTAAATCCCATTAGTAATTAAGATGATCCGTGGACTCATCGTGTCATAAAAAAGAAAATTTATGCTTACCTGATAAATGTATTTCTTTTTTGACGCAATGAGTCCACGGCCCGCCTTGTTCTTGTTAGACAGGTTATGGGTTATTGTAAACTTCAGACACCTCTGCACCTTGGCTTTTCCTTTCTTTCCTTAACTTCGGTCAAATGACTGGAGTGGGAGGGAAGGGAGGAGCTATTTAACAGCTCTGCTGTGGTGCTCTTTGCCGCCTCCTGCTGACCAGGAGGTGAATATCCCATTAGTAATTAAGATGATCCGTGGACTCATCGTGTCAAAAAAGAAATACATTTATCAGGTAAGCATAAATTTTTCTTTTTTTGTGTACGTATTCTCTCCAAATCTTGTCTGTTTTCAACTACTATGATCTTTGTCTGCAGGTCTCATTAATGGTTTTACTGCAGAGAAAGCATCAATGGAAGAGGTTTTATCAGGGAAAGAAAACGCAGAGCATTTTTTGGCTGTGGAGCTAGAGAAGTCCCACGAACAGCTGAAAATCTTGACCCAGGAAAGCTCTGTATTTGGGTATAGCAAAGAGGTTTTACTGAAGTTGCAGGAGATCCTTTCTGGCAATGTGCAAGATGTTGAAATGGGTGAGAAATGTGTCTTTATTGTAACCATGTCCATCAGCGTTAAAGGTGATTACAAAAATATGTGTGTAAGGTAAAATGAAGCTGTGAGAGCATAGATTTTGATGATCCATGAGAACCAAAGACCCATCTAATTTTCTTGTGTCTAAATTGTAGCTTTTATCCTCAGTGTTTTGCATATCCCATGTATTCTCAAATTATTTTAATGTTTGCCCGTGAAATGGGCCTATTGGATATTTCATATGTAAACTAAAATTTAGATTTTCATTGCCAAAAACAGGTACTTTCAGTTGCCTGTTACATGACAAAAAAAATACCAATGGATAATTGGTGCACACCACTAGAAACTTTCATTAAAGGGACACAAGTCAAAATTAAACTTTCAATTTTCAGCTGGAGCAGGCAAATTTAAACAACTTTCCAATTTACTTCAATTATTTACTTACTTACAAAATATGCACATTAATTTTATATTTACACTTTGAGTCACCAGTTCCTGCTGAGCATGTGCAAGAATTTACATAACATACGTATATGCATTTGTGAATGGTTGATGGCTGTCACATGATACAGGGGGAGTGGAAATAGACTTATTTGAAATTTGTCAGAAATTAATCTTAAGCATCATTTGAAGTTCAGACTAAGCGCTAGTGCATTTGTCTTTTTATCATGTATGTGTTGATTATGCAAATCTACTGTATTTACTGGTCATTTTAAAGAAAACCCCCCCAAAGTATTTAGTGCTTTGTTTTTAACAGCTGTTTCTGTGCTGAAAATGAGAAGTATTTTCTCCAACATAGGTGTGTCCGGTCCACGGCGTCATCCTTACTTGTGGGATATTCTCTTCCCCAACAGGAAATGGCAAAGAGCCCAGCAAAGCTGGTCACATGATCCCTCCTAGGCTCCGCCTTCCCCAGTCATTCTCTTTGCCGTTGTACAGGCAACATCTCCACGGAGATGGCTTAGAGTTTTTTGGTGTTTAAATGTAGTTTTTATTCTTCAATCAAGTGTTTGTTATTTTAAAATAGTGCTGGTATGTACTATTTACTCTGAAACAGAAAAGAGATGAAGATTTCTGTTTGTAAGAGGAAAATGATTTTAGCAACCGTTACTAAAATCGATGGCTGTTTCCACACAGGACTGTTGAGAGGAATTAACTTCAGTTGGGGGAAACAGTGAGCAGACTTTTGCTGCTTGAGGTATGACACATTTCTAACAAGACTTGGTAATGCTGGAAGCTGTCATTTTCCCTATGGGATCCGGTAAGCCATTTTTATTACATAAGAATAAAGGGCTTCACAAGGGCTTTTAAGACTGGTAGACATTTTCTGGGCTAAAACGATTGATATATAAGCATTTTTAATACTTCATAGCTTTGAGGAATTATTTTATTCTTGGGAATTATGTAAAATAACCGGCAGGCACTGTATCGGACACCTTTTTCTCTAGGGGCTTTCCCTAATCATAGGCAGAGCCTCATTTTCGCGCCTCTATTGCGCAGTTGTTTTTGGCAAGCATGACATGCAGATGCATGTGTGAGGAGCTCAGATACATAGAAAAAGCTTTCTGAAGGCGTCATTTGGTATCGTATTCCCCTTTGGGCTTGGTTGGGTCTCAGCAAAGCAGATACCAGGGACTGTATAGGGGTTAAATATAAAAACGGCTCCGGTTCCGTTATTTTAAGAGTTAAAGCTTTCAAATTTGGTGTGCAATACTTTTAAGGCTTTAAGACACTGTGGTGAAATTTTGGTGAATTTTGAACAATTCTTTCATACTTTTTCACATTTACAGTAATAAAGTGTGTTCAGTTTAAAATTTAAAGTGACAGTAACGGTTTTATTTTAAAACGTTTTTTGTACTTTGTTATCAAGTTTATGCCTGTTTAACATGTCTGAACTATCAGATAGACTGTGTTCTGTATGTGGGGAAGCCAAGGTTCCTTCTCATTTAAATAGATGTGATTTATGTGACACAAAATTTAGAGAAAATGATGCCCAAGATGATTCCTCAAGTGAGGGGAGTAAGCATGGTACTGCATCATCCCCTCCTTCGTCTACGCCAGTCTTGCCCACACAGGAGGCCCCTAGTACATCTAGTGCGCCAATACTCCTTACTATGCAACAATTAACGGCTGTAATGGATAATTCTATCAAAAACATTTTAGCCAAAATGCCCACTTATCAGCGAAAGCGCGACTGCTCTGTTTTAGAAAATACTGAAGAGCATGAGGACGCTGATGATATTGGTTCTGAAGTGCCCCTACACCAGTCTGAGGGGGCCAGGGAGGTTTTGTCTGAGGGAGAAATTTCAGATTCAGGGAAAATTTCTCAACAAGCTGAACCTGATGTGATTACATTCAAATTTAAATTGGAACATCTCCGCGCTCTGCTTAAGGAGGTGTTATCTACTCTGGATGATTGTGAGAATTTGGTCATTCCAGAGAAATTATGTAAGATGGACAAGTTCCTAGAGGTCCCGGGGCCCCCCGAAGCTTTTCCTATACCCAAGCGGGTGGCGGACATTGTAAACAAAGAATGGGAAAGGCCCGGCATACCTTTCGTCCCTCCCCCTATATTTAAGAAATTGTTTCCTATGGTCGACCCCAGAAAGGACTTATGGCAGACAGTCCCCAAGGTCGAGGGGGCGGTTTCTACTCTAAACAAACGCACCACTATACCCATAGAAGATAGTTGTGCTTTCAAAGATCCTATGGATAAAAAATTAGAGGGTTTGCTTAAAAAGATGTTTGTTCAGCAAGGTTACCTTCTACAACCAATTTCATGCATTGTTCCTGTCACTACAGCAGCGTGTTTCTGGTTCGATGAACTAGAAAAGGCGCTCAATAAAGATTCTTCTTATGAGGAGATTTTGGACAGAATTCATGCTCTCAAATTGGCTAACTCTTTCACCTTAGACGCCACTTTGCAATTGGCTAGATTAGCGGCGAAAAATTCTGGGTTTGCTATTGTGGCGCGCAGAGCGCTTTGGCTAAAATCTTGGTCAGCGGATGCGTCTTTCAAGAACAAATTGCTTAACATTCCTTTCAAGGGGAAAACGCTGTTTGGCCCTGACTTGAAAGAGATTATTTCTGATATCACTGGGGGCAAGCGCCACGCCCTTCATCAGGATAGGTCTTTCAAGGCTAAAAATAAACCAAATTTTCGTCCCTTTCGCAGAAACGGACCAGCCCCAAGTGCTACATCCTCTAAGCAAGAGGGTAATACTTCTCAAGCCAAGCCAGCCTGGAGGCCAATGCAAGGCTGGAACAAAGGTAAGCAGGCCAAGAAACCTGCCACTGCTACCAAGACAGCATGAGATGTTGGCCCCCGATCCAGGACCGGATCTGGTGGGGGGCAGACTCTCTCTCTTCGCACAGGCTTGGGCAAGAGATGTTCTGGATCCTTGGGCGCTGGAAATAGTCTCCCAAGGTTATCTTCTGGAATTCAAGGGGCTTCCCCCAAGGGGGAGGTTCCACAGGTCTCAATTGTCTTCAGACCACATAAAAAAACAGGCATTCTTACATTGTGTAGAAGACCTGTTAAAAATGGGAGTGATTCATCCTGTTCCATTAGGAGAACAAGGGATGGGGTTCTACTCCAATCTGTTCATAGTTCCCAAAAAAGAGGGAACATTCAGACCAATCTTAGATCTCAAGATCCTAAACAAGTTTCTCAAGGTTCCATCGTTCAAAATGGAAACCATTCGAACAATTCTTCCTTCCATCCAGGAAGGTCAATTCATGACCACGGTGGATTTAAAGGATGCGTATCTACATATTCCTATCCACAAGGAACATCATCGGTTCCTAAGGTTCGCCTTTCTGGACAAGCATTACCAGTTTGTGGCACTTCCGTTCGGATTAGCCACTGCTCCAAGAATTTTCACAAAGGTACTGGGGTCCCTTCTAGCGGTGCTAAGACCAAGGGGCATTGCAGTAGTACCTTACTTGGACGACATTCTGATTCAAGCGTCGTCCCTTCCACAAGCAAAGGCTCACACGGACATTGTCCTGGCCTTTCTCAGATCTCACGGGTGGAAAGTGAACGTAGAAAAAAGTTCTCTATCTCCGTCAACAAGAGTTCCCTTCTTGGGAACAATAATAGACTCCTTAGAAATGAGGATTTTTCTGACAGAGGCCAGAAAATCAAAACTTCTAAACTCTTGTCAAGTACTTCATTCTGTTCCTCTTCCTTCCATAGCGCAGTGCATGGAAGTAATAGGTTTGATGGTCGCGGCAATGGACATAGTTCCTTTTGCACGAATTCATCTGAGACCATTACAACTGTGCATGCTCAGTCAGTGGAATGGGGATTATACAGACTTGTCTCCGACGATACAAGTAGATCAGAGGACCAGAGATTCACTCCGTTGGTGGCTGTCCCTGGACAACCTGTCACAGGGGATGAGCTTCCGCAGACCAGAGTGGGTCATTGTCACGACCGACGCCAGTCTGGTGGGCTGGGGCGCGGTCTGGGGACTCCTGAAAGCTCAGGGTCTTTGGTCTCGGGAAGAATCTCTTCTCCCGATAAATATTCTGGAACTGAGAGCGATATTCAATGCTCTCAAGGCTTGGCCTCAGCTAGCAAAGGCCAAATTCATACGGTTTCAATCGGACAATATGACGACTGTTGCGTACATCAACCATCAGGGGGGAACAAGGAGTTCCCTGGCGATGGAAGAAGTGACCAAAATCATTCAATGGGCGGAGACTCACTCCTGCCACTTGTCTGCAATCCACATCCCAGGAGTGGAAAATTGGGAAGCGGATTTTCTGAGTCGTCAGACATTTCATCCGGGGGAGTGGGAACTCCATCCGGAAATCTTTGCCCAAATTACTCAGTTGTGGGGCATTCCAGACATGGATCTGATGGCCTCTCGTCAGAACTTCAAGGTTCCTTGCTACGGGTCCAGATCCAGGGATCCCAAGGCGACTCTAGTAGATGCACTAGTAGCACCTTGGACCTTCAAACTAGCTTATGTATTCCCACCGTTTCCTCTCATCCCCAGGCTGGTAGCCAGGATCAATCAGGAGAGGGCATCGGTGATCTTGATAGCTCCTGCGTGGCCACGCAGGACTTGGTATGCAGACCTGGTGAATATGTCATCGGCTCCACCATGGAAGCTACCTTTGAGACGGGACCTTCTTGTTCAAGGTCCGTTCGAACATCCGAATCTGGTCTCACTCCAACTGACTGCTTGGAGATTGAACGCTTGATTTTATCAAAGCGAGGGTTCTCAGATTCTGTCATTGATACTCTTGTTCAGGCCAGAAAGCCTGTAACTAGAAAAATCTACCATAAAATATGGAAAAAATATATCTGTTGGTGTGAATCTAAAGGATTCCCTTGGGACAAGATAAAAATTCCTAAGATTCTATCCTTTCTTCAAGAAGGTTTGGAGAAAGGATTATCTGCAAGTTCTCTGAAGGGACAGATTTCTGCCTTGTCTGTGTTACTTCACAAAAAGCTGGCAGCTGTGCCAGATGTTCAAGCCTTTGTTCAGGCTCTGGTTAGAATCAAGCCTGTTTACAAACCTTTGACTCCTCCTTGGAGTCTCAATTTAGTTCTTTCAGTTCTTCAGGGGGTTCCGTCTGAACCCTTACATTCCGTTGATATTAAGTTATTATCTTGGAAAGTTTTGTTTTTGGTTGCAATTTCTTCTGCTAGAAGAGTTTCAGAGTTATCTGCTCTGCAGTGTTCTCCTCCTTATCTGGTGTTCCATGCAGATAAGGTGGTTTTGCGTACTAAACCTGGTTTTCTTCCGAAAGTTGTTTCTAACAAAAACATTAACCAGGAGATAGTCGTGCCTTCTTTGTGTCCGAATCCAGTTTCAAAGAAGGAACGTTTGTTGCACAATTTGGATGTAGTTCGTGCTCTAAAATTCTATTTAGATGCTACAAAGGATTTTAGACAAACATCTTCCTTGTTTGTTGTTTATTCTGGTAAAAGGAGAGGTCAAAAAGCAACTTCTACCTCTCTCTCTTTTTGGCTTAAAAGCATCATCAGATTGGCTTACGAGACTGCCGGACGGCAGCCTCCTGAAAGAATCACAGCTCATTCCACTAGGGCCGTGGCTTCCACATGGGCCTTCAAGAACGAGGCTTCTGTTGATCAGATATGTAAGGCAGCGACTTGGTCTTCACTGCACACTTTTACTAAATTTTACAAATTTGATACTTTTGCTTCTTCTGAGGCTATTTTTGGGAGAAAGGTTTTGCAAGCCGTGGTGCCTTCCATCTAGGTGACCTGATTTGCTCCCTCCCTTCATCCGTGTCCTAAAGCTTTGGTATTGGTTCCCACAAGTAAGGATGACGCCGTGGACCGGACACACCTATGTTGGAGAAAACAGAATTTATGTTTACCTGATAAATTACTTTCTCCAACGGTGTGTCCGGTCCACGGCCCGCCCTGGTTTTTTAATCAGGTCTGATAATTTATTTTCTTTAACTACAGTCACCACGGTATCATCATATGATTTCTCCTATGCAAATATTCCTCCTTTACGTCGGTCGAATGACTGGGGAAGGCGGAGCCTAGGAGGGATCATGTGACCAGCTTTGCTGGGCTCTTTGCCATTTCCTGTTGGGGAAGAGAATATCCCACAAGTAAGGATGACGCCGTGGACCGGACACACCGTTGGAGAAAGTAATTTATCAGGTAAACATAAATTCTGTTTTTCATTTTATACTTGCGAGTTTTATGGCATCACCAAGTTGAGCTGTGTGAGTTGTATGTATCACATTTCTCCAAAGAGGGTGTGCTATGCACAAGTATGTACTTCCTGTTAATTTAAAAATCATTTAACTTTTAATGTAACTTATTTCATGCAGCAAAATATTTTAAAATTGTTATGCTTCTTAATGTACAATGTGAACACACTATCTGCTTTTCCTTTAGTAGCATATACTTGGCTATTCTTGCGTCAAGTCTTTTCAGTCTACCGGTTGTTATGTAGTCAGAAAGGAAAAAATAAACTTATTAATGTCATACAATGATTTCCCTGCAGTTAAAAACTATTCTGCATTTTATCTGTTTTAGTTAGTTACTTTGATTTAAAGTCACACATTGCTTTTTTTTTATTTTATTTTTTAATCTTTATTGATTTGAGAAAAGTAAAGCGTACAAGGAGTGATAACACTGTATACAAATCCACCGTCATTTTTACAATGTACTCTATAAATTATTAAAGAGCATGTAAGCAACTAAAAACAGAAAGGAAAAGAAAGTAGATCAAAATGTCAATTTTTCATAAACACTGGTCATTTAGTTCTGCAAATAAAATAGGTCCCAAGGAAACAGGCACAATTCTAAATTCTTGAGAGTCAATCAGAGTCAAGTTCCATGCCAAGTTTCTTCTGCCATTGTTTGGTGAATTAGTGGAGCACCTTTCAGTATTCTACGGGCTCATAACAATGTGTTATGCATAGGGGTTTCCAGGAGACACAATTGCTCAAAGGAAAAGGAAGACCTAGTAAGAGTCCTAAAAGTAGGAAATTTGTTGAATATACTAAGCCATTTGGCGAAGAGCCCTCCCAGTACCTTCACCGACTCCTGTATGGCTTTCACTTTACCATTGTTTTGCACCTTACAAATAGGGACGGTATGACCCAGCTCACAGCCTGCTGTGTTTTGGGTCCTCATTTAAAACTCTAATACTTAAAGGTACATGAAACCCAAAATTTTTCTTTCATGATTCAGACAGAGCATACAATTTTAAACAGCTTTCTAATTTACTTCTATTATCTAATCTGTTTCATTCTCTTGGTATCATTTGTTGAAAGAGCAGCAATGCACTACAAGTTTCTAACTGAACACATGGGTGAGCCAATCACATTCAATATATATATGCAGCCACCAATCAACAGCTAGAAGCTAGGTTCTCTGCTGCTCATGAACTTGCCTAGATAAACCTTTCAGCAAATGATAACAAGAGAAGGAAGCAAATTAAATAGAAGTAAATTGGAAAGTTGTTTAAAATTGTATTCTCTATCTGAATCATGAAAGAACATTTTTGGGTTTCATGTCCCTTTAAGTCTGCATTGCATGAGGTAGGAGACGGGAGACCTCAATGTGGAGAGTGTGGGATACTGCTGTATAAGACCATCCCTCAAACTATACACATTTTTATATAGCTGAATAGAACGCATCCAATAAGGCCTGTTTCCTCCTGGTATCTAGCACAATTTCCTCAATGAGGGAGTTCGTAATATATGGGAATCAATCATTAACCATGCTTTTAGAGCACTGTTCCTATGCCAATCAAATATTCTTTGCAGACAATTTTGCTTTTTAAAATAACACCACCCTAGTCAAACCTAGGCTTCCCTCCCTAAATGGTCTAAACATTGTAACTCTATTCACACAGGGTTTAATCTTTCCCTGTTTTCAGTTTGTTGAACAAAAGAATTTGAAAGTGCAATTGCGGCCAACCCGAAAGACATACATACATACATACATACATACATACATACCAAAGTCCACTTATTTGCACAATTCTGTTAGTTCTTTGCCAGGAGTGAAGGTGAAGATAGGTGTTATTAAATTATGGATTATTTTATGGGAGCTCAGATCTATGTGCGACCCATTACCCCTTGGAATTATCACTTCAGATGACAGGGCTACAGGAATGTCAGGTTATGTGCATAGAATCTCCATATAGGATTTCAGCTATAACTACCCTCAGGTGTCGTGGGGACATGTCCCTTAACCTCCTCTTGTGGGATTAAAGGTATTTCCTCTCATATCCTCTGCTGTTACCCGTACAGCACTGGATGGGCTTTCAACTAGAAACGGCTGCAGATCTTGCCAGTTAGCTCAGAGTAGGGGTGCTACTCTCATGTGTTTCTTTTTCTTTCATGTAATTGGCAAGAGTCCATGAGCTAGTGACGTATGGGATATACAATCCTACAAGGAGGGGCAAAGTTTCCCAAACATCAAAATGCCTATAAATACACTCTTCACCACACCCACAATTCAGTTTTACAAACTTTGCTTCCATATGGAGGTGGTGAAGTAAGTTTGTGCTTGATTTTCTTCTGTGATATGCGCTTCTCAGCATTTTGAAGCCCGATTCCTCTCAGAGTACAGTGAATGTCAGAGGGATGTGAAGGGAGTATCACCTATTGAATGCAATGGTTTTCCTTGCGGGAAATCTTTTCATAGGTTCTCTGTTATCGGTCGTAGAGATTCATCTCCTACCTCCCTTTTCAGATCGACGATATACTCTCATATTCCATTACCTCTACTGATATCTGTTTCAGTCCTGTTTTGGCTATCTGCTATATGTGGATGGGTGTCTTTCGGTAAGTATGTTTTCATTACTTAAGACACTCTCAGCTATGGTTTGGCACTTTATGTATTAATATAAAGTTCTAAATATATGTATTGTACTAATATTTGCCATGAGTCAGGTTTATGTATTTCTTTTTCTCTTGTAAGGTGTATCCAGTCCACGGATCATCCATTACTTGTGGGATATTCTCCTTCCCAACAGGAAGTTGCAAGAGGATCACCCACAGCAGAGCTGCTATATAGCTCATCCCCCTAACTGCCATACCCAGTCATTCTCTTGCAACTCTCAACAAACATGGAGATAGTAAGAGAGAAGAGGTGAACTGTAGCTGTTATTTTGCTTCAATTAAAAGTTTATTATTTTTAAATGGTACAGGAGTTGTACTATTTTGTTCCAGGCAGAAAAATAGAAGAATCTGCCTGTGATTTCTATGATCTTAGCAGGTTGTAACTAAGATCCATTGCTGTTCTCACACATGACTGAAGAGAGAGATAACTTCAGCGGGGGAATGGCGTGCAGGTTATCCTGCTATGAGGTATGTGCAGTTGAGATTTTTCTAGAAGATGTGTATGCTAGAAAATGCTGCTGATGCCAAATTTATGTAAGGTAAGCCTGAATACAGTGATTTAATAGCGACTGGTATCATGCTTACTTTCTGAGGTAATACTCTTTTATATTTACAATATAAAACGTTTGCTGGCATGTTTAAACGTTTTTATATATACTTTGGTGATAAAACTTTATTGGGGCCTAGTTTTTTTCCACATGGTTGGCTTAAATTTGCCTAGAAACAGTTTCCTGAGGCTTTCCACTGTGTTACTATGAGTGAGAGGGGCCTAATTTAGCGCTTTTTTACGCAGTAACTTTTACAGATTGAGACATCCAGCTTCCTCCAGGAGTCCCCTGAATGCTATAGGACATCTCTAAAGGGCTCTTAGGCTTTCCAAAATCGTTTGTTGGGGAAGGTAGGCCCACAGCAAGGCTGTGGCAGTTTGGTGTGACTGTTTAAAAAACGTCTATCGTTTTTTTGATCCGTTTTTTGAACTAAGGGGTTAATCATCCATTTGCAAGTGGGTGCAATGCTCTGTTAGCTTATTATACACACTGTAAAAATTTCGTTTGTTTTACTGCCTTTTTTCACTGTTTTTCAAATTCTGACAAAATTTGTTTCTCTTAAAGGCACAGTACCGTTTCTTATATTTGCTTGTTAAATTGATTTAAAGTGTTTTCCAAGCTTGCTAGTCTGTACAAACATGTTTGACATAGAGGAAACTCCTTGTTCATTATGTTTAAAAGCCATGGTGGAACCCCCTCTTAGAATGTGTACCAAATGTACTGATTTCACTTTAAGCAATAAAGATCATATTCTGTCTTTAAAAAATGTATCACCAGAGGAATCTGACGAGGGGGAAGTTATGCCGACTAACTCTCCCCACGTGTCAGATCCTTTGACTCCCGCTCAAGGGACTCACGCTCAAATGGCGCCAAGTACATCTAGGGCGCCCATAGCGTTTACTTTACAAGACATGGCGGCAGTCATGGATAATACACTGTCAGCGGTATTAGCCAGACTACCTGAATTTAGAGGAAAGCGAGATAGCTCTGGAGTTAGACGAAATACAGAGCATACTGACGCTTTAAGAGCTATGTCTGATACTGCCTCACAATATGCAGAAGCTGTAGAAGGAGAGCTTCTTTCTGTGGGTGATGTTTCTGACTCAGGGAAGATGATGCAACCTGATTCTGATATCTCTGCATTTAAATTTAAGCTTGAACACCTCCGCATGTTACTCAGGGATGTTTTAGCTGCTCTGAATGACTGTAATACAATTGCAGTGCCAGAGAAATTGTGTAGACTGGATAAATACTATGCAGTGCCTGTGTGCACTGATGTTTTTCCAATACCTAAAAGGTTTACAGAAATTATTACTAAGGAATGGGATAGACCAGGTGTGCCGTTCTCTCCCCCTCCTATTTTTAGAAAAATGTTTCTAATAGACGCCACCACACGGGACTTATGGCAGACAGTTCCTAAGGTGGAGGGAGCAGTTTCTACTCTAGCAAAGCGTACTACTATCCCTGTCGAGGACAGTTGTGCTTTCTTAGATCCAATGGATAAAAAGTTAGAGGGTTACCTTAAGAAAATGTTTATTCAACAAGGTTTTATCCTACAGCCCCTTGCATGCATTGCTCCTGTCACTGCTGCTGCGGCGTTCTGGTTTGAGTCTCTGGAAGAGGCTTTACAGGTAGAGACTCCATTGGATGACATACTTGACAAGCTTAGAGCCCTTAAGCTTGCCAATTCTTTTGTTTCTGATGCCATTGTTCATTTGAATAAACTAACGGCTAAGAATTCTGGTTTTGCTATCCAGGCGCGTAGAGCGCTATGGCTTAAATCATGGTCAGCTGACGTTACTTCAAAGTCTAAGCTGCTTAACATTCCCTTCAAGGGGCAGACCCTATTCGGGCCTGGTTTGAAGGAGATTATTGCTGATATCACTGGAGGAAAAGGTCATGCCCTTCCTCAGGATAGGTCCAAATCAAGGGCCAAACAGTCTAATTTTCGTGCCTTTCGAAACTTCAAGGCAAGTGCGGCATCAACTTCCTCTAATGCAAAACAAGAGGGAACTTTTGCTCAGTCCAAGACGGTCTGGAGACCTAACCAGACCTGGAACAAAGGTAAGCAGGCCAAAAAGCCTGCTGCTGCCTCTAAGACAGCATGAAGGATTGGCCCCCTATCCGGTAACGGATCTAGTAGGGGGCAGACTTTCGCTCTTCGCCCAGGCGTGGGCAAGAGATGTCCAGGATCCCTGGGCGTTGGAAATTATATCCCAGGGATATCTTCTGGACTTCAAGGCTTCCCCCCCAAAAGGGAGATTTCACCTTTCACAATTATCTGCAAACCAGATAGAGAGAGGCATTCTTACACTGTGTACAAGACCTCCTAGTTATGGGAGTGATCCATCCAGTTCCAAAGGAGGAACAGGGACAGGGATTTTACTCAAATCTGTTTGTAGTTCCCAAAAAAGAGTGAACCTTCAGACCAATTTTGGATCTAAAGATCTTAAACAAATTCCTCAGAGTTCCATCATTCAAGATGGAGACTATTCGTACCATCCTACCTATGATCCAGGAGGGTCAAAACATGACTACAGTGGATTTAAAGGATGCTTATTTACACAAAGATCATCATCGGTATCTCATGTTTGCCTTCCTAGACAGGCATTACCAGTTTGTAGTTCTTTGGGTTAGCTACAGCCCCAAGAATTTTTACGAAGGTTCTGGGGTCGCTTCTGGCGGTCCTAAGGCCGCGGGGCATAGCAGTGGCCCCTTATTTAGATGACATCCTGATTGGCGTCAAACTTCCAAATTGCCAAGTCTCATACGGACATAGTGTTGGCATTTCTGAGGTCGCATGGGTGGAAGGTGAACGAGGAAAAGAGTTCTCTATCCCCCTCACAAGAGTTTCCTTCCTAGGGACTCTGATAGATTCTGTAGAAATTAAAATTTACCTGACGGAGTCCAGGTTATCAAAATTTCTAAATTCCTGCCGTGTTCTTTATTCCATTTCTCTTGTAAGGTGTATCCAGTCCACGAATCATCCATTACTTGTGGGATATTCTCATTCCCAACAGGAAGTTGCAAGAGGACACCCACAGCAGAGCTGTAATATAGCTCCTCCCCTAACTGTCATAGCCAGTCATTCTCTTGCAACTCTCAACAAGCAAGGTCGTTTCCTCCCCTAACTGTCATAGCCAGTCATTCTCTTGCAACTCTCAACAAGCAAGGTCGTTGTAGGAGAGAGTGGTTAAATATAGCTAGTTTATTTTCTTCAATCAAAAGTTTGTTATTTTTAAATAGTACCGGAGTTGTGCTATTTTATCTCAGGCAGTAAATAGAAGAAGAATCTGCCTGAGGTTTCTATGATCTTAGCAGGTTGTAACTAAGATCCATTGCTGTTCTCACATATGTCTGAGGGGATTACACAGATGAGGTAACTTCAGCGAGAGAATGGCGTGCAGTTTATTCTGCTATCAGGTATGTGTAGTTATAATTTTTTCTAGAGATGGAAAACACTAGAAAATGCTGCTGATACCGGATTAATGTAAGTTAAGCCTGATTTAATAACGACTGGTATCATGCTTACTCCCAGGGGTAATACCCTTATGATATTGCAATATAAAACGTTTGCTGGCATGTTTAATCGTTTTTATATATGCTTTGGTGATAAAACTTTATTGGGGCCTAGTTTTTTCCACATGGCTGGCTTAAATTTTGACTAGAAACAGTTTACTGAGGCTTTCCACTGTTATAGTATAAAAGTTACAGTTGGTGCAGTTAAAATTACAAACTGTGACATCCAGCTTCCCTCAGGAGTCCCCTGTATACTATAGGACATCTCTAAAGGGCTCAAAGGCTTTACAAAGTAGTTTATTGGGGAAGGTAGGACCACAGCTTGCTGTGGCAGTTGGTTGTGACTGTTAAAAAAATGTCTATTTCGTTTTTTTGATCCATTTTTTTAACTAAGGGGTTAATCATCCATTTGCAAGTGGATGCAATGCTCTGCTAGCCTATTACATACACTGTAAAAATTTCGTTTGATTTACTGCATTTTTTCACTGTTTTTCTTTTTTTTTTTATTTCAAATTTTTATTGAAAGGAAACACGTACATTTGCCATAACAGGGGCAGAATCCAAAAAACAGAAAGTTCTCGTATACTTTATACAATTCTGGCTCTATCTTACGGCAATTACTCTTAAGTTCATTATCCTTTAATTTCGAAGGACCTTTGCCTTATCCCTATTAGGGAGAAGACAATTTTATTTATACAACAACAAAACAAACAACGCAAAAAGAAAAAGAAGAAGAAAAAAGAGGAGAGATTAAAAAAAAAAAAAAAAGGAAGGAAAAAAGAAGAGAAGGAGTTATCCGACTCTCTGACTCAATACTCCCACCACAACCAACCGCCCCCAGTCCCCGTCGTCCCGCTAAGGATGTTCTATCCAATGTTCCAGACCTCAATACCATTCAGGAGGGAATACCCCCGATAGAATTAAGGTTTCAAAGTAATCTGTTCTTCGCAGGCTAGTAATGAGGGAGAATTGTATATCTCTGGGGTATGATAATATGACTCTTAACCATGTTGAAAAGTAAGCTATAATCTTTTTCTTATGTGCAGGCGATATAGTCATTTGCTCAAAAATTATTTGAGACCTCACAGAGTTTAAAAAACACGAGATTGACGGTGCTCTGTTACTCTTCCAGTTTTTAAGAATAAGATTGCGCCCTACCATAATCACTATATTAATAAGGTTACGGTTATTTCTGCTGTTTTCTGTAGGGACAAGGAAAAAGATATGTCTGGATGTAAGTTCTATTCTATTCTCTAACCTTTTATTGGTCCAGAACTCGACTTTGCGCCAGAACTGTTTAATTTTAGGACAGTCCCAGAAACAATGGACTATGTCTGCATTTGCATTATTGCATCTGGAACAGTTGTTACCTCTATTAGGAGCCTGTTTTGTAAGCCATTTAGACATTTTCCTAGGTGTGAGATATGCGTTATTCATTAGCTTTAGGTGTGATTCTTTCCAGGATGTAGAAATGGTAGCTTTTTGGACCCATTTAAAGCCTGTGTATAGTGTATCTGCAGATACGTCAGAGAAATAATAATTCCATTTTTCGGAAAGACTGTTAATACTCAATTGGCCCTGTTTAGCGAGCATAATCTTGTATAGTAATGAAATACTGTGATGGTCTGATTTATAATAAATGAAATATTGTTCAATTTTACCCCATCCTTCAGTATCGAGGATTGATATTTTACTATTAGTAATGAAATGTCTAATCTGAAGATAGGCAAAAATTTTTTGTTTGACAGGGAAAAACTACTAGCAAGTTCCTCAAATGTTCTAATTTGAAGGTGATTATTTAGACATTGGTATACATTCGATAAGCCTTTCTGTGCCCAGACATTATAAACTTCATTGGAAAACCCAGGAGTGAATTTTGGATTGCCTTGTATTGGAAGTAATGGAGTGATCTCATAATTAATATCGAATGATATATTTAATTTTTGCCAGGCGTCAATGGTGTTATATATTATAGTCATTGTTTTAATATCTTTTGGCAACTGAGACACTGGGCAGTGTAACAGGGCTTTTAAAGCATATGGTTTACATAGGTATTTTTCAATTTGAGAATGTGTGAGATAATTAGCTTCTGTTAGCCAGTCAAAAGCTGATCGGGCTAATATAGCGATATTATATTTTTTTAATGTCTGGGAAAGATAAACCACCTTCCGCAGATCCAAGAGATAATTTGGTTAAGGATATCATATGTCTTTTGTTATTCCATATAAAGTTAGCTGCTTCACTGTTAAATCTTTTTATATCTTGGGTCTTTATAAATAATGGTAGGTTTTGCATTATATACATCAATTGGGGAAAAAGGATAGTTTTTATAATCATGACTTTAGCAGACAGGGAGATAGGAAATGTTAACCAACGTTGCATTTTTTCTGAGGCTTTTTAAAAAAAAATAGAATAGTTAAGTTTATACCACTTATTAGGGTCGGAATGTAGATTTAATCCTAAATAGTTAATACTCTCGACCTCTTGAAAGGGATGATCTTGAATGCTTGCCTTGGTCTTGTGTAGCCATAACATTTCAGATTTACTAACATTTATTTTATAACCCGAGAAAGAACTAAACAGGTCAATGATCTTTAGTGCCTGTGGTATACTCCTCTTTGTGTTTCTTACGCATAGCATCAAATCATCTGCATATAATGCTAGTACCACTTTTTCTTGCCCTAATCTGATGCCTTGTAACTCCTGTCGAAGAGTAATAGCCAAGGGTTCTAGGGCGAGGTTAAAAAGTAAAGGAGAAAGTGGACATCCCTGTCTTGTCCCCCTGTTTAAGATAAAATCTGTGGTATGGCTACCATTAATTAAAATGCTGGACCTTGGATGGTCGTATATGGTTTGGATAAATTTTATAAAATGACCAGTGAAGCCAAAAGAGACCAATGTTGAGGATAAATGCTTCCATTCTACCGAATCAAATGCCTTTTCGGCATCTAATGTAATTAATGCGAAGTCTTGGTTGTTTGTTTTCCTCTCCGCTATTTTATGCCAGAAATGCTCTATTAGTAAGATTATCTTCCTAACATTTTTTGTAGAAGTTCTTTGAGACATGAAACCCGTTTGATCGGGATGTATGATGGGGTCAAGACAGGATTTTAATCTATTTGCAACAATATGTGTCAATAGCTTATAATCTGCATTGAGTAATGAGATGGGTCTATATGACTTGGGATCTAATGGGTTCTTCCCTTTTTTCAAAATCAATGATATAATTGAAGCCGTAAAATATTTAGACATGCTTAGACCCTCAACATAATATCCATTAAACAGTGAAACTAAAATGCCCACTATCTCTTCTTTGAGTATTTTATACATTTCAATAGGTATTTGATCTGGGCCCGGGGATTTATTAGCTTTGGTGTTATTTATAGCTTCCAAGACTTCCTCATTTGTTATTGGTCTATTAAGAGTGTCAGAGGCTTCTGACGTTATTTTAGGCCAGTTAATCCCGTGCCAAAATATATTCTTATTGTCAACATTAATCTCTTTGGCTTCATATAATTTTTGATAGTATTCTAAAAAGACATTTTTTATTTCGGCCTGTTCCGTGACTCTATTTATCCCATCATTAATGGCTTCTATTATATTTGATTTTTTTCCTCGCTTTATCTAGTATGGATAGGTATTTGGCGGATTTTCCATATTGGCCTTTATATTTGATGCTAGTTCTAAGTTCTTCTATTTCAACTTTTTTCTTAATAAAGATATCTCTTTCTGCCTTGAGAGCGTTATATTTCTCTCTTAGTTGTTTAGAAGGATTATAGAGATATTTTCGATGTGCATTCTGTATTTGTCTAGATAGTTGGATCTCCCTTTCTAACCGTTTCCTTTTTTTTGAGACCATATAGGCTTTAATATCTCCTCTTAAGTAGGCTTTGGCGGTTTCCCAAAATATTTCTGCTCTCCCTCTATACTCTCTATTCGTCTGCTCAAATTCTCGCCACTTATGTTTTAGCCAATTATTAAATTCAAAATTATTTACCAAGAAGTTCGGAAAATAAAAATTATTTCTTTCATTATTTTGCGCTAGTTTTAATTGAAGATCTAATGAGATGATGGCATGATCTGAGATCAAAATGTCAAATATCTCTGTCTTAATTTCTAATTTAATAAGTGAGCTGGACAGTAGAAAGAGATCTATACGGGAAAAAGATCCATAACTTTTAGAGTTGCAGGAGAAGGATCTAGTATCTGGATGTTGTAAACGCCAGATGTCGTGGAGTTTAAGGCTTTTACAGATTTGTTTAAAAATATGTGCTTTCTTTTTAGATAAAGCTGAGTTTATGGGGGTAAATTTGTCCAGTATATCAGAGGGGATTAAGTTAAAGTCTCCTGCTAGAACTAAATTTTGACCATGGAACTTAGACAGCAAGAACATCAAATTATTCCAGAAGTCTGTATTGTTGGGACCATATACGTTACATATTACCATCCAAAAATTATTGATTTCAATTTCCAGAACTAGCCATCTCTCATGCGGATCTAAAATAGTATTTAAAATATTATAAGATAGTTTTTTATTTATCAAAATCGCAATTCCCTTTTTTCTTCCGGAACAAGGGGTGGCTATCACCTCCCCAACCCATTTGCTTTTAAGCTTGAGTATTTCCTCTGCTTTCAAGCGAGTTTCTTGTAATAATACAATATCGGGGCTATGTTTGCCCAGTTGTCTAATTATCATTTTCTTTTTGATTGGGGAGGCGATGCCCCCCACATTCCATGAAAGACATCTAATATTCCCCGTCATTGGGGACCAAATCAACAGCTAAAAAAATGTGGGGGATAAGTGGAGATGAAGAGGGGAGGAAGGGGGCAGGCTGGAGCAGAGGGAGAGTGAGACAGAGGAAGAGCAAGAAAGAGAAAAAAAAAATAAAAAAAAAATAAATAAAAAAAATAATAAAAAAAAGTAAATAGAAGAAGAATCTGCCTAAGGTTTCTATGATCTTAGCAGGTTGCAACTAAGATCCATTGCTGTTCTCACATATGTCTGAGGGGATTACACAGATGAGGTAACTTCAGCGAGAGAATGGCGTGCAGTTTATTCTGCTATCAGGTATGTGCAGTTATAATTTTTTCTAGAGATGGAAAACACTAGAAAATGCTGCTGATACCGGATTAATGTAAGTTAAGCCTGATTTAATAACGACTGGTATCATGCTTACTCCCAGGGGTAATACCCTTATGATATTGCAATATAAAACGTTTGCTGGCATGTTTAATCGTTTTTATATATGCTTTGGTGATAAAACTTTATTGGGGCCTAGTTTTTTCCACATGGCTGGCTTAAATTTTGACTAGAAACAGTTTACTGAGGCTTTCCACTGTTATAGTATAAAAGTTACAGTTGGTGCAGTTAAAATTACAAACTGTGACATCCAGCTTCCCTCAGGAGTCCCCTGTATGCTATAGGACATCTCTAAAGGGCTCAAAGGCTTTACAAAGTCGTTTATTGGGGAAGGTAGGACCACAGCTTGCTGTGGCAGTTGGTTGTGACTGTTAAAAAACGTCTATTTCGTTTTTTTGATCCGTTTTTTTAACTAAGGGGTTAATCATCCATTTGCAAGTGGATGCAATGCTCTGCTAGCCTATTACATACACTGTAAAAATTTCGTTTTATTTACTGCATTTTTTCACTGTTTTTCAAATTCGGACAAAATTTGTTTCTCTTAAAGGCACAGTACCGTTTTTTATATTTGCTTGTTAACTTGATTTAAAGTGTTTTCCAAGCTTGCTAGTCTCATTGCTAGTCTGTATAAACATGTCTGACATAGAAGAAACTCCTTGTTCATTATGTTTAAAAGCCATGGTGGAACCCCCTCTTAGAATGTGTACCAAATGTACTGATTTCATTTTATGCAATAAAGATAATATTCTGTTTTTTTAAAAATTATCACCAGAGGAATCTGACGAGGGGAAAGTTATGCCGACTAACTCTCCCCACGTGTCAGACCCTTTGACTCCCGCCCAAGGGACTCACGCTCAAATGGCGCCAAGTACATCTAGGGCGTTTACTTTACAAGACATGGCGGCGGCAGTCATGGATAATACACTGTCAGCGGTATTAGCCAGACTACCTGAACTTAGAGGTTAGCGAGATAGCTCTGGGGTGAGACAAAATGCAGAGCATACTGACGCTTTAAGAACCATGTCTGATACTGCCTCACAATATGCAGAAGCTGAGGAAGGAGAGCTTCAGTCAGTGGGTGATGTTAATGACTCAGGAAAGATGATGCAACCTGATTCTGATATTTCTACATTTAAATTTAAGCTTGAACACCTCCGCGTGTTGCTTAGGGAGTTTTAGCTGCTCTGAATGACTGTGATACCATTGCAGTGCCAGAGAAATTGTGTAGACTGGATAAATGCTTTGCAGTGCCGGTGTGTACTGATGTTTTTCCAATACCTAAAAGGTTTACCGAAATTATTAATAAGGAATGGGATAGACCAGGTGTGCCGTTCTCTTCCCCTCCTATTTTTAGAAAAATGTTTTCCAATAGACGCCACCACACGGGACTTATGGCAGACAGTCCCTAAGGTGGAGGGAGCAGTTTCTACTCTAGCAAAGCGTACTACTATCCCTGTCGAGGACAGTTGTGCTTTTTTAGATCCAATGGATAAAAAATTAGAAGGTTACCTTAAGAAAATATTTATTCAACAAGGTTTTATCCTACAGCCCATTGCATGCATTGCCCCTGTCACTGCTGCTGTGGCGTACTGGTTTGAGTTTCTGGAAGAGGCTTTACAGGTAGCGACTCCATTGGATGCCATACTTGGCAAACTTAGAGCACTTAAGCTAGCCAATTATTTTATTTCTGATGCCATTGTTCATTTGACTAAACTAACGGCTAAGAATTCTGGTTTTGCTATACAGGTGCGCAGAGCGCTATGGCTTAAATCATGGTCAGCTGACGTGACTTTAAAATCTAAGCTACTTAACATTCCCTTCAAGGGGCAGACCCTATTCGGGCCTGGTTTGAAGGAGATTATTGCTGATATCACTGGAGGAAAAGGTCGTGCCCTTCCTCAGGACAGGTCCAAATCTAGGGCCAAACAGTCTAATTTTCGTGCCTTTCGAAACTTCAAGGCAGGTGCGGCATCAACTTCCTCTAATAATAAACAAGAGGGAACTTTTGCTCAATCCAAGACGGTCTGGAGACCAAACCAGACCTGGAAAAAAGGTAAGCAGGTCAAAAAGCCGCCTGCTGCTGCCTCTTAAGACAGCATGAAGGAACGACCCCCTATCCGGTAACGGATCTAGTAGGGGGCAGACTTTCACTCTTCGCCCAGGCGTGGGCAAGAGATGTTCAGGATCCCTGGGTGTTGGAAATTATATCCCAGGGATATCTTCTGGACTTCAAAGCTTCCCCCCCAAAAGGGAGATTTCACCTTTCACAATTATCTGCAAACCAGATAGAGAGAGGCATACTTACACTGTGTACGAGACCTCCTAGTTATGGGAGTGATCCATCCAGTTCCAAAGGAGGAACAGGAACAGGGTTTTTACTCAAATCTGTTTGTGGTTCCCAAAAAAGAGGGAACCTTCAGACCGATTTTGGATCTAAAGATCTTAAACAAATTCCTCAAAGTTCCGTCGTTCAAGATGGAAACTATTCGTACCATCCTACCACTGATCCAGGAGGGTCAATATATGACTACAGTGGATCTAAAGGATGCTTATCTTCACATTCCGATACACAAAGATCATCATCGGTTTCTCAGGTTTGCCTTTCTAGACAGGCATTACCAGTTGTAGCTCTTCCCTTTGGATTAGCTACAGCCCCAAGAATCTTTACAAAGGTTTTAGGGTCGCTTTGGCGGTCCTAAGGCCGCGGGGCATAGCAGTGGCCCCTTATTTAGACGACATCCTGATACAGGCGTCAAACTTCCAAATTGCCAAGTCTCATACGGACGTAGTACTGGCATTTCTGAGGTCGCATGGGTGGAAAGTGAACGAGGAAAAGTGTTCTCTATCCCCACTCACAAGAGTTTCCTTTCTAGGGACTCTGATAGATTCTGTAGAAATGAAAATTTACCTTGACGGAGTCCAGGTTATCAAAGCTTCTAAATTCCTTTCGGGTTCTTCATTCCATTCCGCGCCCTTTGTATGGAAGTAATCGGCTTAATGGTAGCGGCAATGGACATAGTGCCGTTTGCACGCTTGCATCTCAGACCGCTGCAACTATGCAGGCTCAGTCAGTGGAGCGGGGATTACACAGATTTGGCCCCTCAACTGAATCTGGACCAAGAGACCAGGGATCCTCTTCCCTGGTGGCTATCTCGGGTCCATCTGTCCAAAGGCATGACCTTCGCAGGCCAGATTGGACTATTGTAACAACAAATGCCAGCCTTCTAGGTTGGGGTACAGTCTGGAACTCCCTGAAGGCTCAGGGATCGTGGACTCAGGAGGAGTCTCTCCTTCCAATAAATATTCTGGAACTAAGAGCGATATTCAAGGCTCTTCAGGTTTGGCCTCAGTTAGCAACTCTGAGGTACATCAGATTTCAGTCGGTCAACATCACGACTGTAGCTTACATCAACCATCGAGGGGGAACAAGAAGTTCCCTAGAGATGTTAGAAGTTTCAAAAATAATTCACTGGGCAGAGATTCACTCTTGCCACCTATCAGCTATCCATATCCCAGGTGTAGAGCACTGGGAGGCGGATTTTCTAAGTCGTCAGACTTTTCATCCGGGAGAGTGGGAACTCCATCCGGAGGTATTTGCACAACTGATTCTCCGTTGGAGCAAACCAGAACTGGATCTCATGGCGTCTCGCCAGAACGCCAAGCTTCCGTGTTACGGATCCAGGTCCAAGGATCCCAAGGCGACACTGATAGATACTCTAGCAGCGCCCTGGTCTTTCAACTTGGCTTATGTGTTTCCACCGTTTCCTCTGCTCCCTCGACTGATTGCCAAGATCAAGCAGGAGAGAGCATCGGTGATTCTGATAGCACCTGCGTGGCCACGCAGGACCTGGTATGCAGATCTAGTGGACATGTCATCCTTTCCACCATGGTCTCTGCCTCTGAGACAGGACCTTCTACTTCAGGGTCCTTTCAACCATCCAAATCTAATTTCTCGGAGGCTGACTGCCTGGAGATTGAACGCTTGATCTTATCAAAGCGTGGCTTCTCCGAGTCAGTTATTGATACCTTAATACAGGCACGAAAGCCTGTCACCAGGAAAATTTAACATAAGGTATGGCGTAGATATCTTTAATGGTGTGAATCCAAGGGTTACTCATGGAGTAAGGTCAGGATTCCTAGGATTTTATCTTTTCTCCAAGAAGGTTTGGAAAAGGGATTGTCAGCTAGTTTCTTAAAGGGACAGATTTTTGCTCTGTCTATTCTTTTGCACTAGCGTCTGGCAGATGTTCCAGACGTTCAGGCATTTTGTCAGGCTTTAGTTAGAATCAAGCCTGTGTTTAAACCTGTTGCTCTACCATGGAGCTTAAACTTGGTTCTTAAGGTTCTTCAAGGAATTCTGTTTGAACCTCTTCATTCCATAGATATCAAACTTTTATCTTGGAAAGTTCTTTTTTTTTTTTGGTAGCTATTTCCTCGGCTCGTAGAGTCTCTCAGCTATCTGCCTTACAATGTGATTCTCCTTATCTGATTTTTCATACGGATAAGGTAGTCCTGCGTACCAAACCTGGGTTCTTACCTAAGGTGGTATCTAACAAGAATATCAATCAAGAGATTGTGGTTCCATCCTTGTGTTACACAATCTGGACGTGGTCCGTGCTTTAAAGTTTTACTTACAAGCTACTAAAGATTTTCGTCAAACATCTGCTTTGTTTGTTGTCTACTCTGGACAGAGGAGAGGTCAAAAGGCTTTGGCAACCTCTTTTTCTTTTTGGCTAAGAAGCTTAATCCGCTTAGCCTATGAGACTGCTGGACAGCAGCCTCCTGAAAGGATTACAGCTCATTCCACTAGAGCTGTGGCTTCCACTTGGGCCTTTAAAAATGAGGCTTCTGTTGAACAGATTTGCAAGGCGGCGACTTGGTCTTTGCTTCATACTTTTTCAAAATTTTACAAATTTGATACTTTTGCTTCTTCGGAGGCTATATTTGGCAGAAAGGTTTTACGGGCAGTGGTTCCTTCCATTTAAGTTCCTGCCTTGTCCCTCCCTTCATCCGTGTACTTTAGCTTTGGTATTGGTATCCCACAAGTAATGGATGATCCGTGGACTGGATACACCACAAGAGAAATACATTTATCAGGTAAGCATAAATTGTGTTTTTTCGCCCTTCGGTGACTCAGTGCATGGAAGTAATCGGCTTAATGGTAGCGGCAATGGACATAGTGCCGTTTGCACGCCTACATCTCAGACCGCTGCAACTCTGTATGCTCAGTCAGTGGAATGGGGATTACACAGATTTGTCCCCTCTACTAAATCTGGATCAAGAGACCAGGGATTCTCTCCCCTGGTGGCTATCTCGGGTCCATCTGTCCAAAGGTATGACCTTTCGCAGGCCTGATTGGACAATTGTAACGACAGATGCCAGCCTTCTAGGTTGGGGTGCAGTCTGGAACTCCCTGAAGGCTCAGGGATCGTGGACTCAGGAGGAGTCACTCCTTCCAATAAACATTCTGGAACTAAGAGCGATATTCAATGCTCTTCAGGCTTGGCCTCAGCTAGCGACAATGAGGTTCATCAGATTTCAGTCGGACAACATCACAACTGTTGCTTACATCAACCATCTAGGGGGAACAAGGAGTTCCCTACCAATGTTAGAAGTCTCAAAGATAATTCGCTGGGCAGAGATTCACTCTTGCCACCTATCAGCTATCCATATCCCAGGTGTAGAGAACTGGGAGGCGGATTTTCTAAGTCGTCAGACTTTTCATCCGGGGGAGTGGGAACTCCATCCGGAGTTGTTTGCACAATTGGTTCATCGTTGTGGCAAACCAGAACTGGATCTCATGGCGTCTCGCCAGAACACCAAGCTTCCTTGTTACGGTTCAGGTCCAGGGACCCCAAGGCAACGCTGATAGATGCTCTAGCAGCGCCTTGGTCCTTCAACCTGGCTTATGTGTTTCCACCGTTTCCTCTGCTCCCTCGTCTGATTGCCAAAATCAAGCAGGAGAGAGCATCGGTGATCTTGATAGCGCCTGCGTGGCCACGCAGGACTTGGTATGCAGATCTAGTGGACATGTCATTTTTTCCACCATGGACTCTGCCGCTGAGACAGGACCTTCTACTTCAAGGTCCTTTCAACCATCCAAATCTAATTTCTCTGAGGCTGACTGCCTGGAGATTGAACGCTTGATTTTATCAAAGCGTGGTTTCTCCGAGTCAGTCATTGATACCTTAATTCAGGCTTGAGAGCCTGTCACCAGGAAAATCTATCATACGATAGGGGACAGATTTCTGCTCTGTCTATTCTTTTGCACAAGCGTCTGGCGGATGTTCCAGACGTTCAGGCATTTTGTCAGGCTTTAGTTAGAATCAAGCCTGTGTTTAAACCTGTTGCTCCACCTTGGAGCTTAAATTTGGTTCTTAAAGTTCTTCAGGGGGTTCCATTTTAACCTCTTCATTACATAGATATCAAACTTTATCTTGGAAAGTTCTTTTTTTGGTAGCTATTTCCTCGGCTCGTAGAGTTTCCGAGTTATCTGCCTTACAATGTGATTCTCCTTATCTGATCTTTCATGCAGATAAGGTAGTTCTGCGTACCAAACCTGGGTTTTTACCTAAGGTGGTACCTAATAAGAATATCAATCAAGAGATTGTTGTTCCGTCTTTGTGTCCTAATCCTTCTTCAAAGAAGGAACGTCTATTACACAATCTGGACGTGGTTCGTGCTTTAAAGTTTTAATTACAAGCTACTAAAGATTTTCGTCAAACATCTGCTTTGTTGTCTACTCTGGACAGAGGAGAGGTCAAAAGGCTTCGGCAACCTCTTTCTTTTTGGCTAAGAAGCATAATCCGCTTAGCCTATGAGACTGCTGGCCAGCAGCCTCCAGAAAGGATTACAGCTCATTCTACTAGAGCTGTGGCTTCCACATGGGCCTTTAAAAATGAGGCTTCTGTTGAACAGATTTGCAAGGCGGCGACTTGGTCTTCGCTTCACACTTTTCAAAATTCTACAAATTTGATACTTTTGCTTCTTCGGGCGCTATTTTTTGGAGAAAGGTTTTACAGGCAGTGGTACCTTCCTTGTCCCTCCCTTCATCCGTGTACTTTAGCTTTGGTATTGGTATCCCACAAGTAATGGATGATCCGTGGACTGGATACACCTTACAAGAGAAAACATAATTTATGCTTACCTGATAAATTTATTTCTCTTGTGGTGTATCCAGTCCATTGCTCCCGTTGGAGTTAGCTTACGAGGTAAATCAGATATTCAGTAAGCGAGGTTTCTGACGCAGTTGTTGCTATTTCGGTGGACCCCTCCCGGTAGCCTGAGGAGGGGGATACCGTAGTAGCATTTGATGAAATTTCAGATTCTGCCAGTGTAATCCCTCTTGCTGATACTGAAGGTGTGGCTTTCAGGTTTTAGCTAGATCACCTCGGTCTGTTACTTAAGGAGGTTTTAGCTATTCGTATGACAGCGATTCCACGGTCGTCGTTGTTCCTAGGAAGTGCAGTAAGCGGAACAGATATTTCGAGGTTTCTTCCTCGATAGCCGGGTTTCCGGTACCAGACCAGGCTTCTGAGATCATTGCTAAAGAGTGGAAGATGTTTCCCATAGCCGACTCTGTTAAGGGGGCTTGGCAAACAGTCCCTAAGGTGGAAATATCCTTTTCCTCCTTAGCTAATAGATCTACTTTTCCCATAGAGGATAGTTGTTCTTTCAAAGATCCTATGGACAACAGAGGTTACTCATAAGGATGTATGTACACCAGGGCTCACAATGGCGGCCAGCTGTGTGCATTGCTACCGTCTCTAGTGTGGTGGCATATTGATTTGATGCATTGTCTGATGCTATCAGGACAGAAACTTAGCTGGATGAAATCCAGGATATGATAAAGCTATTAATTTAGCTAATTACTTTATTACGGATGTTTCCCTTCAAGTTATTAAACTGGGAGCAAACATTTCAGGTTTCTAGCTTGCAGAGCCATAGGGTTAAAACCTTGGTCTGCGGATGTGTCCTTTAAGTCTAAGATTTTAGCAATTCCTTACTAGGGGAAGACCTTGTTTGGACCTGGCTTGACGGAAATTATCTCTGATATCTCGTGAGGTAAAGGTCATCTTCTCCCTCAGGATAAATGAAACAAAGAGGACAACAGAGTATTTTTCGTTCCTTTGAAGATTTCAAGGGAAATTCTTCCTTTTCCGCCTCCAAGCAGGAACAATCTATACCTTCATGGAGACCCATTCAGTCTTGGAATAAGGGAAAACAATCCAAGAAGCCTGCTATTGAACCAGCATGAAGGGCCTGCCCCCGATCCGGACCGGATCTTGTAGGTGGCAGACTTTTCTTCTTCGCTCAGGTTCGAGATGTTCAGGATCCCCGGCCAATAGAAATAGTGTACCAGGGATACAATATAGAGAAGCGTTGTTACACTGTGTAGGAGACCTCTCCAAACTGGGAGAGATTGTTTCTATTCCGATACAGGAACAGGGTCTGGATTTTATTCCAATCTCTTTGTGGTTCCCAAAGAAGAGGGAACTTTCGGGCCAATTTTAGATCTTAAGAGTCTAAACAAATTTCTTAAAGTACCGTCCTTCAGGATGGGAACTATTCGTTCCATTCTCCCTTTGATCCAAGAGGGTCAGTTTATGACAACAGTGGTGTTAAAGGACGTACCTGCATGTTCCCATTTACAGGGATCATCACTAGTTCCTAAGATTTGCCTTTCTAGACAAACTCTTCCAATCGTGGCTCTTCCATTCAGTCTTGCAACAGCCCCCAGAATTTTCACTAAGGTTCTGGGATCGCTATTAGTGGTGCTTCGGTTACGGGATTGCAGTGGCGTCCTATCTGGACGACATCCCAGTCCAGGGGCTATTCTTACAACAAGCAAGATCCACACGGACATTATGTTATCCTTCCGGCGATATCACGGGTGGAAGGTAAAATTGGAAAAGAGTTCCTTAGTCCCTAATACAAGAGTAACTTTCTTGGGAATTATAGCAGTTTCCCTATCAATGAAGATTGTTCTGACAGAAGTCAGGAAATCAAAGATTATCGATACTTCTATAGCTCTTCAGTCCATTCCTCGGCCATCAGTAGCCCAGTTCAGGAAGGTAATCGGGCTGCTAGTGGCGGCAATGTACATCATCCTGTTTTTTCGATTCCCACCTCAGACCTCTGCAGTTAAGCATGTTCAGGCTATGGAACGGAGATTAGGCGGATTTGTCTCCTCGAATACTACTGGAGTAGGAGACAAGGAATTCTCTTTAATGGCGGTTGTCTCTGGATAATTTCTCCCAGGGAACCTGCTTTCGCAGACCATCTTGGGTGATTGTGACAACAGTCGCCAGCCTTCTAGGGTGAATAGCATACACAAAGTGGGACTCCAGCACTCCAATAATAGAAAAAGGCAATTTATTAAGCAACGTTTCGGGGTCACAGCCCCTTCCTCATGCTATAGGGGCTGTGACCCCGAAACGTTGCTTAATAAATTGCCTTTTTCTATTATTGGAGTGCTGGAGTCCCACTTTGTGTGTGCTATTTGCAGATTGTTGGGGGGCTGTGGCAGTGCCCCTGGTCTCCTGTGCACCCAGACCTCTGTGCTGTGCTCACCTTTGGACTGTGAGCCTTCTAGGGTGGGGAGAAGTCTGGGGTTCCCTAAAGCTTCAGGGAGTTTGGACTCAGTCAGAGTCTGTTCTTCCTATAAACATCCTGGAACTGAGAGCAATCTTCAACGCTCTTTCGGCCTGACCTCAGTTAGCCTCGGTCCAGTCTATCAGGTTCCAGTCGGTCAACATAACTCCATCCGGAAATGTTCTCCAGCCTGATTCTCAAGTGGGGTCAGCCGGAATTAGATCTCTTGGCATCGACAGAATGCCAAGCTCCCGTGATACGGGTCGAGGTCCAGGGACCCCCAGGTGGAACTGATGGATGCTCTGGCGGTTCCTTGGACCTTCAGTCTAGCATATCTCTTTCATCCGTTTGCCTTTCTTCTTCGGGTTATTGCTCGAAGCAAGTAGGAAAGGCCATCAGGGATTCTCATTGCACCTGCTTGGCCTCGCAGGAATTGGTATGCAGATCTGGTCGACATGTCCTCACTGCCACCTTGGAGACTTCCGTTAAGGAAGGACCTTCTAATTTGAAGGCCCTTCCTTCACCAAAATCTAGTTTTCTCTGAAGCTGTCTGCTCGGAGTTTGAACGCTTAATTCTATCCAAGCGGGGTTTTTCTGACTCGGTCATAGAGACCATGTTTCAGGCTCATATATATATATTCTGTCAGGCCCCGCCTCTCAGAATTACAGCTCATTCTACTAGATCAGTCTCCACTTTGTGGGCTTTTAAGAATGAAGCTTTAGTTTATCAGATTTGCAAAGCAGCTACTTGGTCTTCTTTGCATACATTTACTAAATTCTACAATTTTGATGTATTTGCTTCCTTGGAAGCAGTTTTTGGTAGAGAAGTTCTTCGGGCAGCTGTTTCAGTTTGATTCCTCTGCTTATGTTTAAGTTTTTTTTCTTTTCATTTATGAGAATAAACTTTTATATTTTGGGTTGTGGATTAATTTTTTTCAGTGGAAAATGGCTATTATTTTTATCCCTCCCTCTCTCTAGTGACTCTTCTGTGGAGTTCCACATCTTGGGTATTACTATCCCATACGTCACTAGCTCATGTACTCTTGCCAATTACATGAAAGAAAACATAATTTATATATAGAACTGATAAATTAATTTCTTTCATATTGGCAAGAGTCCATGAGACCCACCCTTTTTATGGTGGTTATTATTTTTGTATAAAGCACAATTATTTCCAAATTCTTTGTTTTGATGCTTTTTACTCCTTTCTTTATAACCCCACTACTTGGCTATTCGTTAAACTGAATTGTGGGTGTGGTGAGGGGTGTATTTATAGGCATTTTGCCCCTCCTGGTAGGATTGTATATTCCATACGTCACTAGCTCATGGACTCTTGCCAATATGAAAGAAATTAATTTATCAGGTAAGTTCTTACATCATTATGTTTTTCTAAATTTTACAGATTTGATACTTTTGCCTCGACTGAGGCAGTTCATGGGAGAAAGGTTCTTCATGCGGTGGTGCCTTCAGTTTAGGCATGCTGGTTTTATCCCTCCCTATTCATCTGTGTCCTCTAGCAACGGTAATTAAGATGAACCCGTGGATTCACCACATCTTTAGAAGAAAACTAAATTTATGCTTACCTGATAAATTTATTTCTTCAAGATGTGGTGAGTCCACGGATCCACCCTTTTTTTCGTAGTTTTTTATGGATTTTTGACTAAACCTCAGGCACCTCCACACCTTGTGTTGCTTTCCTTTCTCTATTTACTTTTGGTTGAATGACTAGGGTTTATGAGTAGGGAAGTGATACTTAACAGTTTTACTGTGGTGCTCTTTGCCTCCTCCTGCTGGTGAGTAGTGGTATTCCCAACAGTAATTAAAGGGACATGAAACCAAAAAAATTCTTTCATGATTTAAAAAGAGCATGCAATTTTAAACAAGTTTCTAATTTACTTCTATTATCTAATATGCTTCATTCTCTTGATATTCTTTGTTGAAAATCATATCTAGATATGCTCCATAGCTGCTGTTTGGTATATGCACATAGATGCCTCATGTGATTGGCTCACACATGTGCATTGTTATTTTTTCAACAAAGGATATCTTAAGAATGAAGCAAATTAGATAATAGAAGTCAGTTGGAATGTTATTTAAAATTGTATTCTCTATCTGAATCATTACATTTTTTGGGGGGTTTAGTGTCCCTTTAAGATGAACCCGTGGACTCACCACATCTTGAAGAAATAAATTTATCGGGTAAGCATACATTTTGTTTTTCACTGTATTTATTAGGCTTTCATCCGCCGTTAACATGGGAAGATGACTCTTGATATATATATATAGAGAGAGAAAAAAATAGTACACTACTGTAAACAGAAACGTAAGTTATTATTTTAAATAAAGACTTCTAGATCACAAACAAAACAAAGCAAAGATGTGTGTGTGTGTGGGGGGGGGGGAGAGATTATGAAAAAAATATGACTTACTTGTGGGGGAAATGGCAATTTATTTTTAATTTTATTTTATATATATATATATATATATATATATATATATATATATATATATATATATATATATATATATATATATATATATATATATATATATATATATATGAAATTTCAGACTAATTCTGGATTTTGGAATTTCTGGATTTGGAGATTTGTTACTGTAATAATAGCTGCTTTTGCCTGTTGTAACTGCCACCTATAGCAAAAATACTCCAGTATTCTGTATTGAAACAGTATGTAAAAAGCAGAAATCAACCTTTCAATTGGAGAACTGGAAGAGAGTGGGTGAGTTCAGCCCATTTAAAATTGTATTCCTGGTTCGAAATCAGTGAACTCTTATCAGCTACTTGACTTAATGCATTGTCCCATTAAACCTTTTATCATGTGAAAAAAATGTTTTTATTGTGACTGCTACTCTTTCATATACATAGAACAGCATAAAAAGTACCATATCCCTTTTTAAGGCTATTATTTGTTACATTAGTTATGTGTAGAGGCTTATGGTTTAGAAATACCTAGATATTGTAGAGCGTTGATAAACAACTATATAGCTGGATATGTGCATTATCATATTTGTTATCATACCCATAGTTATTGATGCTTATGTTGCAAAGCATGCATATGAAGTTATCATACGTTGAATCACTTTTATTTTATTTCTACTACAGAGTTAGTGAAAGAGACTGAGCGCTTAACTAGAGAGAAGCTAGAGCTGCATTGCCAGGCAAAGAAAGATCGCTCTAACCTGCTTTCTCAGATGAAGGTCCTTGAGATGGAACTTGAAGAACAAATGTCTCGCAACCAAGAACTCTTAAAGAAGACCACTGAAGTATCTGATCTTCAGCAGCAGATACAGTCACTAGAAAAGCAGCTGAAGAACCAGCGACAGTTCATGGATGTAAGCTGTATTTTAATATATTTTACTCTTGGAGTATTACACACACTCTTGGGGTATTGATGTCTGTACTCGATTGTGAGTTCCCAAAGTATCACCTTAGCAGTAGTACATATACTGAATTGATCAGTCAGTTGAGTTACTAGGGCATCTTCAAGACCTAGCTCCTTTCTGGTTATCCTGGAATATAGCAGTTGAGCACTACTGGGAGTTTCAGTAGTTTGTTGGTATTTTTCTGTAACTTTGCTTAAAGATTATGGTTTGTAGAACTTCAGTTTAATGATGTGACAAATTATAGTAAAGGGCCATAATAGTAAAAAAAATAATAATTACATGCTCTAATCCGTTAGAGCATTTCATTTTAAGGCTATCGACCCTATAGAACTGTGTGTTTAACACCCGCAAAGAAATTCTGTTCAGGACTCCAATCAGCAAGCACTAGTTGCATGACTCAGATGTGGAACTAGCACTGCTGATTGGATCATCTGCATTTTCCACTCTGTAACGGCAGAGTCCCGAGTGACATTTCTGTTGTGTGCTTAACACCTTTGCTGGGTAATCACAATTTGTAAGAATTAAAAATATAATACCTACTCCAGTCAGCAAATCTTATGAAAGGGTACTTATAAATAGGATTAATTAAGCATTATAGACGACATTCTTAAAATCTAGACCCTGAGGTGTATAAACATTTCTGTCATTGTTTCTTGATGTAAAAATGATGGAACACATTTCTGGCAGTGTATGTAGAAACTGCATATCCTCCATGTTTATTTATCCCTTTTGATATTTTTACAAACCTTTATTACTGTTTATTAACATTAACAATACTAGGAGAATTCTGTATCTCAATCAAAGCGTGTTGCCCTACCAGCATTTTCCTAGCAACCAAAAGAATTTAATGTGTAAATTTTGGTTCAAAGCGGCCAGTGGTCTCATTGCTTTTATCTCCAAAATTGTTTGATTTATTGGTGAAATTATTTTTATATTTCACTTCTGCCACAACTACATGTAACTGTAATTTATTAATTTATTGCATGGGTTCTTGGAGATTGAGAACCAAAGAATGGTTGATCCTGTACACAGATTAGGATGATCTATCTTGTAGGCATTCAGATTTTCTTTGCTATAAGATGAAACATTTGGCAATAGTCATTGACATTTGGAAAACTATAACAAATTATTGTATAATAAATATGTAAATAAAACATATAGACTCTTAGCTGAGAATGCACAAATGCTAAAAAAAATGCTTATTAAAAGGGGTAGTGCTGCTCTTGATAAAAAGAAGAAGAGAAGAGGCGCCAAATGGTGTGTATCGTTTGAACTACAGAAGGCCAAGCCCCCAAATAAATCTTACTTGCAAGATTTCCAGCACTTGAGAAGTGCCACATATGCCTTCTGAACTATTTGCAGCCGTCCAGCTAGCTGTATTTGGCCAATGTTGCTTCAGTATTAGGCTGTGCAAGACAAAATCACAAAAGTGCCACAATAGTGTGTATCAGTGAGAACACTAACAAGTGCGCAAATATTGAAATGTACTCACGAGATGTGGGGCACTTGAGAAGTGCCACAAAGACCTCCTGGACACTTATCAGCTGTCCAGATCACTGTGTTCACAGGTTATCCTCTGGGCTAAAACGTTAGGTTCACAATGGCTCCAAAAAGCACCTTGGGATTCACCCTCCAATCAGTAAAAATATCAATGCATAAATGGCAGAAAATAAAGTACCAAAAATGCCGTGCTACTAGTAAAATATAAAAAGTTTAATAAAAACAATTAACACAATCCATTATTTCTTGTGTTAATTGTTTTTATTAAACTTTTTATATTTTACTAGTAGCACGGCATTTTTGGTACTTTATTTTCTGCCATTTATGCACTGATATTTTTACTGATTGGAGGGTGAATCCCAAGGTGCTTTTTGGAGCCATTGTGAACCTAACGTTTTAGCCCAGAGGATAACCTGTGAACACAGTGATCTGGACAGCTGATAAGTGTCCAGGAGGTCTTAGTGGCACTTCTTAAGTGCCGCACATCTCGTGAGTACATTTCAATATTTGCGCACTTGTTAGTGTTCTCACTGATACACACTATTGTGGCACTTTTGTGATTTTGTCTTGCACAGCCTAATACTGAAGTAACATTGGCCAAATACAGCTAGCTGGATGGCTGCAAATAGTTCAGAAGGCATATGTGGCACTTCTCAAGTGCTGGAAATCTTGTAAGTAAGCTTTATTTGGGGGCTTGGCATTCTGTAGTTCAAACGATACACACCATTTGGCGCCTCTTCTCTTCTTCTTTTTAACAGAACCTGCGACTGCCAACATCGATCTGGAATGAGTTTGCTGCCTGGAGATCTGTGAAATATCTCCTAGAGTGGACTATCTTTGTTAAAACAATATATGAGATGGTCATATTATTTTCTATTAATTTATATTATTATTATATATAGATTGTCATGACATTTGTATACAATTTATTGTCTTGATATAAATCATAGCAATTTTTGAAATATCACACAGACATCACAAAGTTGCAGTGCACATCACTTCAGCACCAGTAATAATATTTTTGTAGCAAGTATAGAGGGCGCATCTGATTTTTATTTATAATCTGCTCATGATAAAGTCTCTCTTAAGTTCACCATGTCTTTCACAGAGGATAAATATCCTAAAGTCTATCACTTTGATACTGTGCTAAAAGTCAGTCCAACTCTACAATATGAGGCAGTTCTCTGAACAAGGGAACACAACAAACCCCATATACAACTACCATTTATTCATAAATGAATGTTATAGCTGTTGATCAGACTGTCTCTCAGACTATGTCCTTTTTCTATATGACCCACAGAGTGAAGAAATTTATGTTTTACTCTAATTTGGTTGTAAAAGCACAGTTCCATGACATAAGCCATTCTTTAATTCCTGATTTGAAAGATCTTTAGACTTTCACATGGACAGTTTCTTTTGAGGTTATACTTCAGATTGTGATGCTTCCCACAAGTTAATTTTTTTTTAAAAAAGAACGCTCCAATGGCGTATTATCTTTAAAATCAGATCCCACCAGTAAGAGAGAGACCCCTAGGATGGATACTCAGACTCCTGGCACTTATCACAAAGTGCAAAATAAAGTGATCCGGGTAATTTAGAGCTACCCTGGAGGCTCAAATCTGACAATGCAGCCCTGGTCTCCCACAGCGTACACTGAACACCATACAGGAACTCGGGAACCAAGGAAATCTCAACAAGTAATATACCTGGAAAAAGTTTAATTAAAAGTGTAATACACATAAAATACACTTAAAAACATAAGATATCCTCTGAAGGATATACAGTATCTCACAAAAGTGAGTACACCCCTTACAATTTTGTAAATATTTTATTATATCTTTTCATGTGACAACACTGAAGAAATGATACTTTGGTACAATGTAAAGTAGTGAGTGTACAACATGTATAAGAGTGTAAATTATCTGTCCCATAAACATAACTCAACACACAGCCATTAATGTCTAAACCGTTGGCAACAAAAGTGAGTACACCTCTTAGTGAAAATGTCCAAATTGGGCCCAAAGTATCAATATTTCTTCTACAAGATACGACGAGTCCACGGATTTCATCCTTACTTGTGGGATATTAACCTCCTGCTAACAGGAAGTGGCAAAGAGCACCACAGCAGAGCTGTATATATAGCTCCTCCCTTCCCTCCACCCCCAGTCATTCTCTTTGCCTGTGTTAGTAATAGGAAGAGGTAAAGTGAGGTGTTTTAGATTCTTCAATCAAAAAGTTTTTTATTTTAAATGGTACCAGTGAGTACTATTTTTCTCAGGGAGATATGAGAAGAAGATTTCTGCCCTGAGGTTAACTAAGATCCATGTTAGTTCCCACAGAACTTCTGAAGGTAGTGCAAGAGAAATCTTCAGTGTGGAGAACGGTGTCATGCTACAAGCAGCATTGAGGTATGTTCAGTCTTTTATTCTGAGGAGACTTGGTATATCAGAGCTGGCTGACATTTTTTCCCTGCAAGGGAAGGGGTAAGCAGTAGACCTGTACACTTAGGGTGTTACTGAGAGACCTATGTTTATTCATATTGCCTTAACATATGACATTTTCACTGTATGGGGCTTGACACTGGGAGAGGCAGCTTGATAGTTTATTATATATATCTTTATAAGATATTATATATCTTTATAGTTTTTTAACAACATAAGTCAGGAGGGCTGCAAGTTTATTTATTATAAAGGGACCACATGGCTTCTTTCTCCAACATAGGTGTGTCCGGTCCACGGCGTCATCCTTACTTGTGGGATATTCTCTTCCCCAACAGGAAATGGCAAAGAGCCCAGCAAAGCTGGTCATATGATCCCTCCTAGGCTCCGCCTACCCCAGTCATTCTCTTTGCCGTTGCACAGGCAACATCTCCACGGAGATGGCTAAGAGTTTTTTGGTGTTTAAATGTAGTTTTTATTCTTCAATCAAGTGTTTGTTATTTTAAAATAGTGCTGGTATGTACTATTTACTCTGAAACAGAAAAGAGAAGAAGATCTCTGTTTGTGAGAGGAAGATGATTTTAGCAAACGTTACTAAAATCGATTGCTGTTTCCACACAGGACTGTTGAGATGAAGTAACTTCAGTTGGGGGAAGCAGTTGGCAGACTTTTCTGCCTGAGGTATGATGGCCACATTTCTAACACGACTTGGTAATGCTGGAAGGCTGTCATTTTCCCTATGGGGACCGGTAAGCCATTTTCTTAGATTAAGTATAAGAATAAAGGCTTTATAAGGGCTTAAAAAACTGGTAGACATTTTTCTGGGCTAAAACGATTACTTGCTAAGCATATTTGACAGATTATAGCGCTTTATAGTTATTATAATCTTGGGGATTGTTGTTAAAAAACGGCAGGCACTGTATGGACACCTTTTTCAGATGGGGGCCTTCTCTAGTTATAGGCAGAGCCTCATTTTCGCGCCACTAATGCGCAGTTGTTTTTGGAAGGCAAGGCATGCAGATGCATGTGTGAGGAGCTAAGATCCACTGAAAAAGCTTATAGAAGGCGTCATTTGGTATCGTATTCCCCTCTGGGCTTGGTTGGGTCTCAGCAAAGCAGATTCCTGGGACTGTATAGGGGTTAAATGTAAAAACGGCTCCGGTTCCGTTATTTTAAGGGTTAAAGCTTTCAAATTTGGTGTGCAATACTTTTAAGGCTTTAAGACACTGTGGTGAAATTTTGGTGAATTTTGAACAATTGCTTCATACTTTTTCGCATATTCAGTAATAAAGTGTGTTCTGTTTAAAATTTAAAGTGACAGTAACGGTTTTATTTTAAAACGTTTTTTGTGCTTTGTTGACAAGTTTAAGCCTGTTTAACATGTCTGAACCATCAGATAAACGATGTTCTATATGTATGAAAGCCAATGTGTCTCCCCATTTAAATATATGTGATAATTGTGACATGGTGTCCAAACAAAGTAGGGACAATGATGCCACAGATAATAATAGTGCCCAAGATGATTCTTCAGATGAGGGGAGTAAGCATGGTACTGCATCACCCCCTTCTGTGTCTACACCAGTTTTGCCCACACAAGAGGCCCCTAGTACATCTAGTGCGCCAATACTTATTACTATGCAACAATTAACGGCTGTTATGGATAATTCTATTGCAAATATTTTATCTAAAATGCCTACTTATCAAAGAAAGCGCGATTGCTCTGTTTTAAACAATGAAGAGCAAGAGGACGCTGATGATAACGCTTCTGACATACCCTCACACCAATCTGAAGGGGCAAGGAGGGAGGTTTTGTATGAGGGAGAAATTTCAGATTCAGGGAAAATTTCTCAACAAGCTGAACCTGATGTTGTAACATTTAAATTTAAATTAGAACATCTCCGCGCACTGCTTAAGGAGGTATTATCTACTCTGGATGATTGTGACAATTTGGTCATTCCAGAGAAATTATGTAAGATGGATAAGTTCCTAGAGGTTCCGGTGCCCCCCGATGTTTTTCCTATACCCAAGCGGGTGGCGGATATAGTAAACAAGGAATGGGAAAGGCCCGGCATACCTTTTGTGCCTCCCCCTATATTTAAGAAATTATTTCCTATAGTCGACCCCAGAAAGGACTTATGGCAGACAGTCCCTAAGGTCGAGGGGGCGGTCTCTACTCTAAACAAACGCACTACCATTCCCATAGAAGATAGTTGTGCTTTTAAAGATCCTATGGATAAAAAATTAGAGGGTTTGCTTAAAAAAATGTTTGTTTTGCAAGGTTACCTTCTTCAACCAATTTCATGCATTGTTCCTGTCACTACGGCAGCGTGTTTCTGGTTCGAAGAACTAGAAAAGTCGCTCGATAAAGAATCTTCGTATGAGGAGATTATGGACAGAGTTCATGCACTTAAACTGGCTAATTCTTTTATTCTAGATGCCGCTTTGCAATTAGCGAGATTAGCGGCGAAAAATTCAGGGTTTGCTATCGTGGCGCGCAGAGCGCTCTGGCTGAAGTCTTGGTCAGCGGATGTGTCTTCCAAGACAAAATTACTTAACATCCCTTTCAAGGGCAAAACACTGTTTGGGCCTGATTTGAAAGAGATTATTTCAGACATCACCGGAGGAAAGGGCCACGCCCTTCCTCAGGATAGGTCTTTTAAGGCTAGAAATAAGCCTAATTTTCGTCCCTTTCGCAGAAACGGACCAGCCTCTACTTCTACATCCTCTAAGCAAGAGGGTAATACTTCTCAACCCAAACCAGCCTGGAGACCGATGCAAGGCTGGAACAAGGGTAAGCAGGCCAAGAAGCCTGCCACTGCTACCAAAACAGCATGAAGGGATGGCCCCCGATCCGGGACCGGATCTGGTGGGGGGCAGACTTTCTCTCTTTGCTCAGGCCTGGGCAAGAGATGTTCAGGATCCTTGGGCACTAGAAATAGTTTCTCAAGGTTATCTCCTGGAATTCAAGGAACTACCCCCAAGGGGAAGGTTCCACAGGTCTCAATTATCTTCAAACCAAATAAAAAGACAGGCATTCTTACATTGTGTAGAAGACCTGTTAAGGATGGGAGTAATTCATCCAGTTCCAATAAGAGAACAAGGAATGGGGTTTTACTCCAACCTGTTCATAGTTCCCAAAAAAGAGGGAACGTTCAGACCAATTCTAGATCTCAAGATCCTAAACAAATTTCTCAGGGTTCCATCGTTCAAAATGGAAACCATTCGAACGATCCTTCCTACCATCCAGGAAGGTCAATTCATGACCACGGTGGATTTAAAGGAAGCGTACCTCCATATTCCTATCCACAAGGAACATCATCAGTTCCTAAGGTTCGCTTTTCTGGACAAGCATTTCCAGTTTGTGGCACTTCCATTCGGGTTAGCCACTGCTCCGAGAATTTTCACAAAGGTACTAGGGTCCCTTCTGGCGGTTCTAAGACCAAGGGGCATTGCAGTAGTACCGTACTTGGACGACATCCTGATTCAAGCGTCGTCTCTGTCAAAGGCAAAGGCTCATACGGACATCGTCCTAGCCTTTCTCAGATCTCACGGATGGAAAGTAAACATAGAAAAAAGTTCTCTTTCCCCGTCAACAAGAGTTCCCTTCTTGGGAACAATAATAGACTCCTTAGAAATGAGAATTTTTCTGACAGAGGTCAGAAAATCAAAACTTCTAAGCTCTTGTCAAGTTCTTCATTCTGTTCTTCGTCCTTCCATAGCGCAGTGCATGGAAGTAATAGGATTGATGGTTGCAGCAATGGACATAGTTCTTTTTGCACGAATTCATCTAAGACCATTATAACTGTGCATGCTCAGACAGTGGAATGGGGATTATACAGACTTGTCTCCGACGATTCAAGTAGATCAAAGGACCAGAGATTCACTCCGTTGGTGGCTAATACTGGACAATCTGTCACAGGGAATGAGCTTCCGCAGACCAGAGTGGGTCATTGTCACGACCGACGCCAGTCTGGTGGGCTGGGGCGCGGTCTGGGAACCCCTGAAAGCTCAGGGTCTATGGTCTCGGGAAGAATCTCTTCTCCCGATAAACATTCTGGAACTGAGAGCGATATTCAATGCTCTCAAAGCTTGGCCTCATCTAGCAAAGGCCAAATTCATAAGGTTTCAATCAGACAACATGACGACAGTTGCTTATATCAACCATCAGGGGGGAACAAGGAGTTCCCTGGCGATGGAGGAAGTGACCAAGATAATTCAATGGGCGGAGGATCACTCCTGCCACTTGTCTGCAATCCACATCCCAGGAGTGGAAAATTGGGAAGCGGATTTTCTGAGTCGTCAGACATTCCATCCGGGGGAGTGGGAACTCCACCCGGAAATCTTTGCCCAAATAACTCAATTATGGGGCATTCCAGACATGGATCTGATGGCGTCTCGCCAGAATTTCAAGGTTCCTTGTTACGGGTCCAGATCCAGGGATCCCAAGACGACTCTAGTAGATGCACTAGTAGCACCTTGGACCTTCAACCTAGCTTATGTTTTCCCACCGTTTCCTCTCATTCCCAGGCTGGTAGCCAGGATCAACCAGGAGAGGGCTTCGGTGATCTTGATAGCTCCTGCGTGGCCACGCAGGACTTGGTATGCAGACCTGGTGAATATGTCATCGGCTCCACCATGGAAGCTGCCTTTGAGACAGGACCTTCTTGTTCAAGGTCCATACTCTTATTCAGGCTAGAAAGCCTGTAACTAGATAGATTTACCATAAGATATGGAAAAAATATATCTATTGGTGTGAATCTAAAGGATTCCCATGGAACAAGATAAAAATTCCTAGGATTTTATCCTTTCTACAAGAGGGTTTGGAGAAGGGATTATCTGCAAGTTCTCTGAAGGGACAGATTTCTGCGTTATCTGTTTTACTTCACAAAAGGCTGGCAGCTGTGCCAGACGTTCAGGCGTTTGTTCAGGCTCTGGTTAGAATCAAGCCTGTTTACAGACCTTTGACTCCTCCCTGGAGTCTCAATCTAGTTCTTTCAGTTCTTCAAGGGGTTCCGTTTGAACCCTTACATTCCGTAGATATTAAGTTATTATCTTGGAAAGTTTTGTTTTTGGTTGCAATTTCTTCTGCTAGAAGAGTTTCAGAGTTATCTGCTCTGCAGTGTTCTCCGCCCTATCTGGTGTTCCATGCAGATAAGGTGGTTTTGCGTACTAAGCCTGGTTTTCTTCCGAAAGTGTTTTCCAACAAGAATATTAACCAGGAGATAGTTGTACCTTCTTTGTGCCCGAATCCAGTTTCAAAGAAGGAACGTTTGTTACACAATTTGGACGTAGTCCGTGCTCTAAAATTCTATTTAGAGGCCACTAAAGATTTCAGACAAACTTCTTCTTTGTTTGTTGTTTATTCTGGTAAAAGGAGAGGTCAAAAAGCGACTTCTACCTCTCTTTCCTTTTGGCTTAAAAGCATTATCCGTTTGGCTTATGAGACTGCCGGACGGCAGCCTCCTGAAAGAATCACAGCTCACTCCACTAGGGCTGTGGCTTCCACATGGGCCTTCAAGAACGAGGCTTCTGTTGACCAGATATGTAAGGCAGCGACTTGGTCTTCACTGCACACTTTTGCCAAATTTTACAAATTTGATACTTTTGCTTCTTCAGAGGCTATTTTTGGGAGAAAGGTTTTGCAAGCCGTGGTGCCTTCCATTTAGGTGACCTGATTTGCTCCCTCCCTTCATCCGTGTCCTAAAGCTTTGGTATTGGTTCCCACAAGTAAGGATGACGCTGTGGACCGGACACACCTATGTTGGAGAAAACAGAATTTATGCTTACCTGATAAATTACTTTCTCCAACGGTGTGTCCGGTCCACGGCCCGCCCTGGTTTTTTTAATCAGGTCTGATGAATTATTTTCTCTAACTACAGTCACCACGGTATCATATGGTTTCTCCTATGCCTATTTCCTCCTGTACGTCGGTCGAATGACTGGGGTAGGCGGAGCCTAGGAGGGATCATATGACCAGCTTTGCTGGGCTCTTTGCCATTTCCTGTTGGGGAAGAGAATATCCCACAAGTAAGGATGACGCCGTGGACCGGACACACCGTTGGAGAAAGTAATTTATCAGGTAAGCATAAATTCTGTTTTTCAGACCGCTTCCCATGCGGTTATTCAGACTGTTAGGACGATGTCCATGATGGGCGGGGCCTATTTTGCGCTCTCAGACGCGCAGTTTACTCTGACTGAGAAGGCAGCAGGCATTTTCTCTGGTGGGGCCTAAACTTCTGTTCTGTTCACCGGATCGTTGTCGAGTCTTTTTGCAGTACCCTGGGGGCAGGTAGGCGCAGGGGTCATTTTTTCAGTAAAAACATATTTTTTTGCTTAAAGATGTCTCTTAGAGGGTAAATTTTGATTTTCCTTACAGGGTGCAATCATTTTTTGGCCAATTGAATATAAATATTTAATTGTGTAGCATTTATTAACGTTTTTTGACAATCTGAGAAAAATTGTGTGCTTTTTATTTCTTAAAGGCACAGTACACATTTTTCAAAAAGTGGTTTGCATCAATAAATAAGGTGATCTACGACTATTGTGGATTGCTAGTCTGTTCAACATGTCTGACATTGAGGAAAGTAATTGCTCTATGTGTTTAGAAGCCATTGTGGTACCCCCTCTTACTTTGTGTACCTCTTGTACTGAAAGGGCCTTACAATGTAAAAAGCATATTTTAAGTAATGAAAGTGTGCCTAAGGATAATTCTCAATCTGAAGAGAATCAGGATATGCCATCTAATTCTCCCCAAGTGTCACAACCTTTAACGCCCACACAAGCGACTCCAAGTACCTCAAGTGCGTCTAATTCTTTTACTCTGCAGGATATGGCTGCAGTTATGTCAACTACCCTTACAGAGGTATTATCTAAATTACCAGTGTTACAGGGTAAACGCAGTAGGTCAGGTATTAATGTGCATACTGAATCCTCTGATGCTTTGTTGGCTATTTCCGATGTACCCTCACAGGGCTCTGAGTTGGGGGTCAGGGAATTATTGTCTGAGGGAGAACTTTCAGACCCAGGAAGTGTGTTACCTCAGACAGATTCGGACATTATGTCTTTTAAATTTAAGCTTGAACACCTCCGCCTGTTACTTAGGGAGGTTTTAGCGACTCTGGATGATTGTGACCCTATTGTAATTCCACCAGAGAAATTGTTCTAAAATGGACAAATATTTGGAGGTACCTACTTACACTGAATACCTACTTACACTGATGTTTTTCCGGTTCCTAAAAGAATTTCTGAAATTATAAAAAAGGAATGGGACAGACCGGGTATACCGTTCTCTCCTCCTCCTAATTTCAAGAAAATGTATCCCATATCAGACACCATTCGGGACTCTTGGCAGTCAGTCCCTAAGGTGGATGGAGCTATTTCTACCCTGGCTAAGCGTACAACTATACCTATTGAAGACAGTTGTGCTTTCAAAGACCCTATGGATAAGAAGTTAGAGGGTCTTCTAAAGAAATTATTTATTCATCAGGGTTTCCTTTTACAACCAACAGCTTGCATTGTCCCAGTCACTACTGCGGCAGCTTTTTGGTTCGATGCTCTAGAAGAATCTCTAAAGGTTGAAATCCCTTTAGAGGACATTTTAGATTTAATGCTCTCAATTCCGCCAAGACTGCTTTAGCCAGTTTATCTCCGTTATCTGAGGAGGATCACTCCTCGGTTGCTTCTGAGGGTGAGATTTCCGATTTTAAATCTGCTGTAGTGAGTATAGCAGATTCAGAGGAGGTTAATTTTAGATTTAAGCTTGAACACCTCCGTTTGCTTTCGAAAGAGGTTCTAGCTACTTTGGAGCATTCTGAAAATATAGTTGCAGAAACTCCTAAAAGGGCTAATTAACTCAATGGAGTCTTTGATGTCGAACCCAAATTTGTGGAAGTATTTCCTGTTCCAGATCGCATGTCTGACATTATATCTCAGGAATGGGAGAATCCGGGTGTCCCTTTTTCCCCGTCTCCTGTCTTTAAAAAGATGTTTCCTGTTGCTGACTCTGTGGAGGGCGTTATTTCTACATTAGCCAAGAGAACCACTATTCCTCTATCCTATGGATAGGAAGCTGGAAGGTTACTTAAAGATGTTACTTCATCAACGTCCACAATGGCAACCAGTTGCTAGTATTGATGCGGTCGCTGGTGCGGCCTTCTACTGGTGTGACTCCTTATCGGATCTTATTTTGGAGGAAACTACATTAGAGGAGATCCAAGACAGGATCAAGGCTTTAAAGCTGGCTAATACCTTTATCTGTAATGCCAGCATGCAAGCATTCCATTTGGGTTCTAAGATTTCGAGCTTTGCCGTTCTATCTCGCAGAGCTCTGTGGCTAAAGTCTTGGTCTGCGGACATGGTGTCCAAGTCTAAACTTATGTCTCTTCCCTTTGTTTAGTCCTGGTCTGACTGAAATCATTTCCACGGTCACGGGTGGAAAGGGATCTTTTTTGCCACAGGATAAAAAGGGTAGACCTAAGGGTTGCCAGACTTCTAATTTTCATTCCTATCGCAATTTCAAGGGACAGAAATCATCCTCTTCTTCCAAACCCAAACAAGCCAAAATCTCATGGAGGTCTAACCATACTTGGAATAAGGGCAAGCAATCCAAGAAAGATTCCTCTGAGAATAAATCGGTATGAAGGGTCCGCCCCCCTATCCAATCTCGGATCAAGTAGGGGGCAGGCTTTCCTTCTTTCAGCAGGCTTTGATTCGCAATGTCTCTGATCCTTGGGCAATGGATGTAGTCTCCCAGGGATACAGGATAGAATTCAAATCTTGACCCCCCCAGAGGCAAATTTCTCCTTTCAAGATTTTCTGCAGACCAGATAAAGAGAGAGGCTTTCTTAAACTGCGTCAAGGGTCTCGCTTCTCTAGAAGTGATTGTCCCAGTTCCTCTTGGGGAACAGGGTCAAGGATTCTATTCCAACCTATACGTGGTTCCCAAGAAAGAGGGAACTTTTCGACTCATTTAAGACTTTGTGTCTCAACACATTTCAGGGTTCCGTCCTTCGAAATGGAGACTATCCGTTCCATTCTCCCTTTAGTTCTGGAGGGTCAGTTCATGACTACCATCGACCTGAAGGACACGTATATTCGTGTTCCTATGTACAAGGAACATTTCCAATTCCTGCGGTTTGCCTTTTTGGACAAACGCTTCCAATTTGTAGCCCTTCCTTTCGGCCTAGCCACGGCCCCTTTAATCTTTCTGAAGGTTCTAGGGGCTCTTCTGGCTGTGGCCAGATATCAAGGAATTGCGGTGGCACCTTACATGGACGATATCTTGGTTCAGGCGCCATCTTTTCATTTAGCAAGATCTCATACGGATTCTCTGTTGTTGATTGTCCACTCTCACAGGTGGAAGGTGAATCTGGAAAAGAGTTCCCTGGTACCAGATACCAGGGTATGTTTTTTTTTTTGGGGGGGGGGGGGTGGGGGACAATCATAGACTCGACCTCCATAAAGATTTTCTTAACAGTGGCCAGAAAATCCAAACTTCTTGCCTCCTGCCTTTCTCTTCAGTCCTCTGTCTGTACCTCAGTGGCACTGTGTATGGAAGTCATTGGTCTAATGGTGGCTTCCATGGACATTATTCCTTTTTTATGGTTTCCATCTGAGACCTCTACAGTTATGCATGCTCAGACAATGGAATGAGACCACTCGGTTCTCTCTGAGGATAGCCTTAGACATCCAGACGAGAGATTCCCTGTCCTGGTGGCTCTCTCAGGACCATCTGTCCCACGGCACATGCTTCCTGAGACCATCTTGGGAGATTGAGACTATGGACCCAGCCTTTCGGGTTGAGAAGCAGTTTGGGGTTCCTTAAGAGCTCAGGGGATTTGGACTTAGGAGCAGTCTGCCCTCCCAAAAAATATCCTAGAGTTGAGAGCAATTTTCAATGCACTGATAGCCTGGCCTCAACTGAGTTTGGTCTGGTTTATCAGATTTCAATCGGACAACATTACTTCGGTGGCATATATCAACCACCAGGGAGGAACACAGAGTTCCTTAGCTTTGAGGGAGGTGACTTGCATTCTTTAGTGGGCGGAGTCTCACAATTGTCACATTTCTGCCATCCACATCCCAGAGGTGGACAACTGGGAAGCAGATTATCTGAGGAGGCAGACTTTTCATCCAGGGGAGTGGGCCCTCCATCCGGATGTATTCTCAATGATAACTCTTAAGTGGGAGTTCCGGTGCTGGATCTGATGGCGTCCCGTCTAAACGACAAACTTCCAAGATACGGATCAAGATCAAGGGATCCGCAAGCAGCTCTGGCCAACGCTCTGGCGGTTCCATGGGACTTTTGTCAAATTTACCTGTTTCCTCCTTTTGCCCTCGGGTGATAGCCCATATCAAAGAGGAGCAGGCTTAGGTGATTCTAATTGCTCCAGCTTGGCCTCACAGAATTTGGTTTGTGGATATGGTTAAGATGTCATCCTTTCCCCCGTGGAAATTACCCCTGAGAAAGGGGTTTCTACATCCAAACCTAGATTCTCTAAAGCTGACTGCTTTGAGATTGAAAAACCTCGCCTAGAGAAGACTAGGCGTTCAGAGAAGGTTATTGATACCATGATTCAGGCTCGTAAGCCGGTAATTCGCAAGATATACCATAAGGTGTGGCGTACATATCTTTACTGGTGTGAATCTAGAGGTTTCCCTTGGAGTCAGGTGAGGGTTCCCCACATTCTGTCTTTTCTTTAGGAGGGCCTGGTAAGGGCTTGTCAGTCAGTACTCTGAAGGTCCAGATCTCTGCCCTTTCGATTATTTTGCATAAACGTCTGGCCGACTTGCTAGATGTTCAATCTTTTGTTCAGGCCTTGGTCAGAATCAGACCTGTGTTTAAAACTGTTGCTCCTCATTGGAGCCTTAATCATGTTCTTCTGCAGCAGGCTCCGTTTGAGCCTATGATATTAAATTATTGTCTTGGAAGGTTTTGTTTCTTCTGCTCGTAGAGTCTCAGAGCTTTTGACTCTACAGTGTGACCCCCCCCTTATCTTCATTTCCATGCAGATAAGGCGGTCCTTCTTACCAAATTGGGATTTCTTCCTAAGGTGGTTTCGGACTACACTAAGAATCGGGAAATTGTCATTCCTTCGTTCTGTCCTAATCCTTCTCATAAGGAACGTCTGTTACATAACCTGGATGTTGTGCATGCCTTGAAGTTTTGTCTGCAGGCTACTAGGGATTTTCGGCAATCAACTGCACTTTTTGTGGTGTTTTCTGGTAACAGAAGAGCCAGAAGGCCACTTCTACTACTCTTTCCTTTTGGTTGAGAAGTGTCATTTGATTGGCCTATGAGACAGCTGAACAACAGCATCCTGAGAGGATTACGGCTCATTCCATTAAGGCTATCTCTTCTTCCTGGGCCTTTAAAAACTAGTCTTCTGTGGAGCAAATCTGCAAGGCGGCCACTTGGTCTTTGTTGCATACATTTTCCAAATTCTATGTTTTTGCCTCTGCTGAGGCTTCTTTTGGAAGGAAAGTTCTTCAAGCGGTGGTGCCTTCCGTTTAGGTATGCCGGTCTTGTTCTCCCTCCCTTCCATTCTTTGTCCTCTAGCTTGGGTGGTTCCCACTAGTAATTAGAATGGATTTGTGTACTCTCCATGCCATTGGAAAGAAAACTAAATTTTATGCTTACCTAATAAATGATTTTCTTTCCTGGCATGGAGAGTCCACAACCTGCCCTTATTTAAATTTTGAGACGCCTTTTGTCATTTTCTAAACTTCAGTCACCTCTATACCCTTTGTGTCCTCTTCTCTTTCCATATTCCTTCGGCTGAATGACTGGGGGATTGTTGGAAGTGGGAGGATACGTAAAGCTTTGCTGGGGCGTTCTTTGCCTCCTCCTGGTGGCCACGAGTTGAATTCCCACTAGTAATTAGAATGGATTTGTGGACTCTCCATGCCAGGAAATAAAATAATTTATCAGGTAAGCATACATTTAGTTTTTTGCTTGCTGGCTGACATTAAAATGGGTCAGTCTGTAAGAAGTTTGGAGTAGTGAGGTGGAAGTATATATGTTTTCACCTGATTTTAAATTTAGACTTATAAATACATATTTTGTTTTTGGGGAGGTCCATCAACCAAGGATAACATTGCTTTTCTATTTTGTATCTCCTATTCTTGGAAATTAGATACAATGAAGTAGCTATCGATCTGATCAAACTTCACCTTAATAGTCTCCTAGGATTTTTTCCATGTTTGATCTTTAAAAGGAAATGAAACCCAACATTATCTTTTCATGATTCAGATAGAGAATACAATTTTCAACCACATTTCAATTTGCTTATGTTATCTAATTTGCTTCATTCTTTAGATATCCATTATTAAAGAAATGGCAATGCACATGGGTGAGCCAATCACACAATTCATTTATGTGCAGCCACCAATCAGCAGGTGCTGAACCTATTTAGATATGCTTTTAAACAAAGGATATCAATAGAATGAAGTAAATTGGAAAGTTGTTTAAATGTCATGCTATTCTTAAAGAGACAGTCTACACCAGAATTGTTATTGTTTTAAAAGATAGATAAGCCCTTGTTTACCCATTCCCTAGTTTTGCATAACCAACACAGTTATATTTATATATTTTTTACCTCTGTGATTATCTTGTATCTAAGCCTTTGCAGACTGCCCCTTTATTTCAGTTCTTTTGACAGACTTGCAGTTTAGCACAGTGTTATCTATATGAAAAACATGAACTAACACCCTCTAGTGGTGAAAAACCTGTTAAAATGCATTCTTAAGTGGCAGCCTTCAATGTCTAAGAAATTAGCATATGATCCTCCTAGGTTAAGCTTTCAACTAAGAATACCAAGAGAACAAAGAAAAATTGGTAATAAAAGTAAATTGGAAAATTGTTTAAAATGTCATGCCCTATCTGAATCATGAACATTTTTTTTGGACTAGACTGTCCCTTTAATCATGAAAGAAAAAATGTGGGTTTTATGTCCCTTTAACGTTATATATTTTAATTAAAACCATCGTTCTAAAACTGAATTCATACATGGAAAAAAATTGTGTGTGAGGGTGGGGCTTGTTTTTTGCTTTTCAAGGGGCACTCAAGTCAAAATAAACTTGTTATTCAGATACAGTATGCAGTTATAAAACACTTTCCAATTTACTTCCATTATCAAATTTTGCACAGTTTTCTTATATTCACACTTTCTGGGGAACAAGATCCTACTGAGCATGTGCACAAGCTTACAGGGTATACGTTTACTAGTCTGTGATTGGCTGATTGTCACATGATACAGGGGGCTGGAAAATAGAAAAAATTAATTTGTCAGAAAAAAAAACAACTACTGCTTATTAAGTGTTATTGCATTATCTTGTTATTATGTACTTGTGAATTATGTAATTCTACTGCATTGAGTGGTACTATAAATCCGTGTAAGGTGTATTTCAGTCTATAGAAAAACTTTCATAATGATAAAACGGCAAAATCTAGTTTAACACACGATAAACAAAAATGTATAGAAAACAGGTGTATCACAAGCTTTTTCAAGTACATTTCAGGTATTTTTATGGAAGCGAAAGTTACTTGGCTAAAACATAAGTAAAACAACGGATACCATTAATCCAATTTTAATGACGGTTGCCTTATATGTTTAGAAGCAGGTTTTTTATCTTAACTAATAATGTAAAAAAATTACTTTTGATGACACAAATTAACATGTAGTAGCGTATTTTTTTTTTTTTATTGAGGTTTAGGCAATGCACAAATACAGAATGTAGCAAAAATTGTAGTTACATGACAGTCTTGTATACTCAAGCAGGCATATGTGTAATATAGGTTCATTGATAACAGCAGAACAGTGGGACAAAGAATAATGCTTACAGTAACTGACATAATTATTGTGCCATATACATTGTGAACCCTCCAAAACACACAGGAGGCCACTTTTGGACCTCAAATGAGAAGGTAGGTAATTAGTTTAATGGAGGGTATATTGACATGTAGGTAACCACTCATGGGTTACTTTTAGTGAACCTCAGTTTTTTATTATTTAATCATATGTAATGAACTATATATTATCGTAGTGAGGACTAAAGACTGTAATTGCTCTAAATTGTATAATAGTTATATTATTAACCATGAAAACTCTGGGAGACAGGGGAGAATATTAAAAGTATAGGGGAGGTCTTATCCGTAAAAAGGGAATGCCATATTCCTATATCTATAAACCTAGTCGATATATGTTTCTATCAGGTAGATTATTTCTGTAAAGATTATTTATACAACAAGTAAGTTCAACAGGCTAGTTGCGTGTTTTCAATTCAATTGGGGAAGCAAAGCAAATGGTGAATACAACACAATACCTCCAATGGTCTAAAAAACTGGGAGTTATGGTCAGTATATTTAATTGTGTGCATAATTTAGAAATATGGCCATTTAGCATACATATAAAAATATGCTGAAAATATCAGACTGCTAGAAAAACCATGATAGATACTATACATACTTATGTAATTTAGAATGTTGTCTACTGCAGTTAGTATCAGACGAGAATCTGAGTTTTTAGGAAAAAAAACTTGTTAACAAGTCTCAGTAAGTAAATTCTATCTAGGGGTAAAATAACCAAGCCGCCCCCGGCGGCAGGCAACTGATGTTAATTTATATTAACACTAGTATGATATAATAAATAATAAATTCTATATGTAACTTAAACATTTCTTGCATCGCCACCCATAGTGTATATACTAGAAAGCAATAATACTCAAGTACTAGAAGCTCAGAAAATAGATAACTTATATTATATGGCCAAAATAAAATTCTTGTATTAGTGCTTACAATGTATAATATTTAGCTAGAATTTTGATTCAAAGGGAGCTTCAAACAGAGGTAGCACCTGTATGAAAGTTAGCTAAAATATAAGCCTCACACTTTCTCACTCACAGGATGCAGTCATTGTGCAATCTAAGTGAACATTTCTAAGTATGCGAATATATTACCCACCATATCAAAAATATTAAGCAACAGTAGGGAGGAATATACTTTCCTTGCTAAAGTTATTATAAAGTTATCTAAACTGGAATATAACTAATTTTAAACAGTAAATTAAAGCAATATACAAAAAGATAACCATTTTATGGGTACTCGTACTGTCTTGCAAGAGGATTATACCCAGCGTAGGATAAAACATATACACTCTCCCTCTTTACTGAGCAGTAGTTGGTAAAGGAATAATTAACTAGCCAACACCCCATGTGGACTTGGACCGCTTGCAACAACAACAACAACAAAAAAAACACACGAAAAACCTCTATTAAACATTGGTTCGTCAGCTTTTGTGAGGGCTGTAGGAACTTAGTATGCCCCAATACCATGTAACCTTATCTACTCATCTTCACATTAGGGCAAGTCAGGCTCTCTGGTGTTTTCCCAGAGTCAAAGAACGATCTCCAATATTGATGTTGACAGACCATGTGTACACTCGTATAAGCTTAGGGACGTATGCCGTATAAATTACTGGTGAAAGCGGCAGAGCCTACTAGCTTCAGACGTTTAAGTAAATGAACCATGAGCTGTATAGGTTTCACATCGTCTGAGAGAGCAGCTACAACTGTAACAGGCATTGTATCCCCACTTAAATCGCCATGTTGGTCCTCAACCTGTGTACCAGGGTATATGCGTTTTTGTTTTATTTCGGCCGTGGAAAGTTCCTTTTCTCGACCACCAACACCTGGAGTCACCACTGTGACATGGTCATCTACTTCGTTGCAGTTCTTTGCTGGCTTCCCAGGGCCATGTGAATTTTGGGTGTCTCCATTAAGTATTGCAGGACTAGCAATTCAGTCTGGAGCTTATGTAGGTAATTTCTTTCCAGTCCATGAGCTAGTGACGTATGGGATATACATTCCTACCAGGAGGGGCAAAGTTTCCCAAACCTCAAAATGCCTATAAATACACCCCTCACCACACCCACAAATCAGTTTTACAAACTTTGCCTCCTATGGAGGTGGTGAAGTAAGTTTGTGCTAGATTCTACGTTGATATGCGCTCCGCAGCAGGTTGGAGCCCGGTTCTCCTCTCAGCGTGCAGTGAATGTCAGAGGGATGTGAGGAGAGTATTGCCTATTTGAATTCAATGATCTCCTTCTACGGGGTCTATTTCATAGGTTCTCTGTTATCGGTCGTAGAGATTCATCTCTTACCTCCCTTTTCAGATCGACGATATACTCTTATTTATATACCATTACCTCTGCTGATTTTCGTTTCAGTACTGGTTTGGCTTTCTACAACATGTAGATGAGTGTCCTGGGGTAAGTAAATCTTATTTTCTGTGACACTCTAAGCTATGGTTGGGCACTTTTTTATAAAGTTCTAAATATATGTATTCAAACATTTATTTGCCTTGACTCAGGATGTTCAACATTCCTTATTTCAGACAGTCAGTTTCATATTTGGGATAATGCATATGAATAAATCATTTTTTTCTTACCTTAAAAATTTGACTTTTTCCCTGTGGGCTGTTAGGCTCGCGGGGCTGAAAATGCTTCATTTTATGCATCATTCTTGGCGCGGACTTTTTTGGCGCAAATGTTTTTTTTTCTTCTTTTTCCGGCGTCATACGTGTCGCCGGAAGTTGCGTCATTTTTGACGTTCTTTTGCGCCAAAAGTGTCTGCGTTCCGGATGTGGCGTCATTTTTGGCGCCAAAAACATTTAGGCGCCAAGTAATGTTTGCTTTATATGTTGTTTTTTCTATTACATATTGCAAGATGTCCCACGTTGAAACTGAGTCAGAAGATACTTCTGGAAAATCGCTGCCTGGGGCTGGAGCTACCAAAGCTAAGTGTATCTACTGTAAACTTAAGGTATCTGTTCCTCCAGCTGTTGTTTGTACTGTTTTGTCATGACAAACTGTTAATGCAGATAATATTTCCTTTTGTACTGTTACATTACCTGTTGCTGTTCTGTCAACATCTAATACTCAGAGTGTTCCTGATAACATAAGAGATTTTGTTTCTAAATCCATTAAGAAGGCTATGTCTGTTATTCCTCCTTCTAGTAAACGTAAAAAGTCTTTTAAAACTTCTCATATTTCAGATGAATTTTTAAATGAACATCATCATTCTGATTCTGATAATGGTTCTTCTGGTTCAGAGGATTCTGTCTCAGAGGTTGATGCTGATAAATCTTTATTTATTTAAATCTTTATTATTTAAAATGACATTTATTCGTTCTTTACTTAAAGAAGTCCTAATTGCATTAGAAATTGAGGATTCTGGTCCTCTTGATACTAAATCTAAACGTTTAGATAAGGTTTTTAAATCTCCTGTAGTTAATCCAGAAGTTTTTCCTGTCCCTAGTGCTATTTCTGAAGTAATTTCCAGGGAATTGAATAATTTGGGTAATTCATTTACTCCTTCTAAACGTTTTAAGCAATTATATCCTGTGCCATCTGACAGATTAGAGTTTTGGGACAAAATCCCTAAGTTGATGGGGCTGTCTCTACTCTTGTTAAGCGTACTACTCTTCCTACGGCAGATGGTACTTCCTTAAGGATCCTTTAGATAGGAAAATTGAATCCTTTCTAAGAAAAGCTTACTTGTGTTCAGGTAATCTTCTTAGATCTGCTATATCTTTAGCGGATGTTGCTGCAGCTTCATCTTTTGGTTAGAAGCTTTAGCGCAACAAATAGCAGATCATAATTCTCATAGCATTTTTATTCTTCAACATGCTAATAATTTTATTTGTAATGCCATCTTTGATATCATTAGAGTTGATGTCAGGTATATGTCTCTAGCTATTTTAGCTAGAAGAGCTTTATGGCTTAAGACTTGGAATGCTGTTATGTCTTCTAAGTCTACTCTGCTTTCCCTTTCTTTCCAGGGTAATAATCGTTTTCGTTCTTTTTGTCACCACAAGGAACAAAAACCTGATCCTTCATCCTCAGGAGCGGTATCAGTTTGGGAACCATCTCCAGTCTGGAATAAATCCAAGCCTTTTAGAAAATCAAAGCCAGCTCCTAAGTCCACATGAAGGTGCGGCCCTCATTCCAGCTCAGCTGGTAGGGGGCAGATTACGTTTTTTCTAAGAAATTTGGATCAATTCTGTTCACAATCTTTGGATTCAGAACATTGTTTCAGAAGGGTACAGAATTGGCTTCAAGATAAGGCCTCCTGCATAGAGATTTTTTCTTTCCCGTGTCCCAGTAAACCCAGCGAAGGCTCAAGCATTTCTGAAATGTGTTTCAGATCTAGAGTTGACTGGAGTAATTTTGCCAGTTCCAGTTCTGGAACAGGGACTGGGGTTTTATTCAAATCTCTTCATTGTACCAAAGAAGGAAAATTCCTTCAGACCAGTTCTGGATCTAAAAATATTGAATTTGTTATGTAAGGATACCAATATTCAAAATGGTAACTGTAAGGACTATCCTGCCTTTTGTTCAACAAGGGCATTATATGTCTACTATAGATTTACAGGATGCATATCTGCATATTCCGATTCATCCAGATCACTATCAGTTTCTGAGATTCTCTTTTCTAGACAAGCATTACCAGTTTGTGGCTCTGCCGTTTGGCCTAGCTACAGCTCCAAGAATTTTTACGAAGGTTCTCGGTGCCCTTCTGTCTGTAATCAGAGAACAGGGTATTGTGGTATTCCTTATTTGGACGATATCTTGGTACTTGCTCAGTCTTCACATTTAGCAGAATCTCATTCGAATCGACTTGTGTTGTTTCTTCAACATCATGGTTGGGGGATCAATTTACCAAAAAGTTCATTGATTCCTCAGACTTGGGTAACCTTTTTAGGTTTTCAGATAGATTCAGTATCCATGACTCTATCTTTGATAGACATGAGACGTCTAAAGTTGATATCAGCTTGTCGAAACCTTCAGTCACAATCTTTCCCTTCGGTAGCCTTATGCATGGAAATTCTAGGTCTTATGACTGCGGCATCGGACGCGATCCCCTTTGCTCGTTTTTCATGCGGCCTCTTCAGCTCTGTATGCTGAACCAGTGGTGCAGGGATTACACAAAGATATCTCAATTAATATCTTTAAAACCGATTGTACGACACTCTCTGACGTGGTGGACAGATCACCATCGTTTAGTTCAGGGGGCTTCTTTTGTTCTTCCGACCTGGACTGTAATTCAACAGATGCAAGTCCTACAGGTTGGGGAGCTGTGTGGGGGTCTCTGACAGCACAAGGGGTTTGGGAATCTCAGGAGGTGAGATTACCGATCAATATTTTGGAACTCCGTGCAATTTTCAGAGCTCTTCAGTCTTGGCCTCTTCTAAAGAGAGAATCGTTCATACATCAATCATCAAGGAGGGACTCACAGTCCTCTGGCTATGAAAGAAGTATCTCGAATTCCGGTATGGGCGGAATTCAGCTCTTGTCTAGTTTCTGCGGTTCATATCCCAGGTATAGACAATTGGGAAGCGGATTATCTCAGTCGCCACACGTTTCATCCGGGCGAATGGTCTCTTCTCCCAGAGGTATTTCTTCAGATTGTTCAAATATGGGGTCTTCCAGAAATAGATCTGATGGCTTCTCATCTAAACAAGAAACTTCCCAGGTATCTGTCCAGATCCAGGGATCCTCAAGCGGAAGCTGTGGATGCGTTGTCACTTCCTTGGAAGTATCATCCTGCCTATATCTTTCCGCCTCTAGTTCTTCTTCCAAGAGTAATCTCCAAGATTCTGAAGGAATGCTCATTTGTTCTGCTGGTGACTCCAGCATGGCCTCTCAGGTTTTTGGTATGCGGATCCTTTCCGGATGGCCTCTTGCCAACCGTGGACTCTTCCGTTAAGACCAGACCTTCTGTCACAAGGTCCTTTTTTTCCATCAGGATCTCAAATCCTTAAATTTAAAGGTATGGAGATTGAACGCTTGATTCTTAGTCAAAGAGGTTTCTCTGACTCTGTGATTAATACTATGTTACAGGCGCGTAAATCCGTATCTAGGGAGATATATTATAGAGTCTGGAAGACTTATATTTCTTGGTGTCTTTCTCATCATTTTTCCTGGCATTCTTTTAGAATTCCGAGAATTTTACAGTTTCTTCAGGATGGTTTGGATAAAGGTTTGTCTGCAAGTTCCTTGAAAAGACAAATCTCTGCTCTTTCTGTTCTTTTTCACAGAAAGATTGTTAATCTTCCTGATATTCGTTGTTTTGTACAAGCTTTGGTTCGTATAAAACCTGTCATTAAGTCAATTTCTCCTTCTTGGAGTTTGAATTTGGTTCTGGGGGCTCTTCAAGCTCCTCCGTTTGAACCTATGCATTCTTTGGACATTAAATTACTTTCTTGGAAAGTTTTGTTCCTTTTGGCCATCTCTTCTGCCAGAAGAGTTTCTGAATTATCTGCTCTTTCTTGTGAGTCTCCTTTTCTGATTTTTCATCAGGATAAGGCGGTGTTGCGAACTTCTTTTAAATTTTTACCTAAGGTTGTGAATTCTAACAACATTAGTAGAGAAATTGTGGTTCCTTCATTATGTCCTAATCCTAAGAATTCTAAGGAGAAATCATTGCTTTCTTTGGATGTAGTTAGAGCTTTGAAATATTATGTTGAAGCTACTAAGAATTTCCGAAAGACTTCTAGTCTATTTGTCATCTTTTCTGGTTCTAGGAAAGGTCAGAAGGCTTCTGCCATTTCTTTGGCATCTTGGTTGAAATCTTTAATTCATCATGCTTATGTCGAGTCGGGTAAAACTCTGCCTCAAAGGATTACATCTCATTCTACTAGGTCAGTTTCTACTTCCTGGGCGTTTAGGAATGAAGCTTCGGTTGTTCAGATTTGCAAAGCAGCAACTTGGTCTTCTTTGCATACTTTACTAAATTCTACCATTTTGATGTGTTTTCTTCTTCTGAAGCAGTTTTTGGTAGAAAAGTACTTCAGGCAGCTGTTTCAGTTTGATTCTTCTGCTTATAATTTCAGTTTTTTTCATTATAAGTTTTAAACTTTGTTTGGGTGTGGATTATTTTTAGCGGAATTGGCTGTCTTTATTTTATCCCTCCCTCTCTAGTGACTCTTGCGTGGAAGATCCACATCTTGGGTAGTCATTATCCCATACGTCACTAGCTCATGGACTCTTGCTAATTACATGAAAGAAAACATAATTTATGTAAGAACTTACCTGATAAATTCATTTCTTTCATATTAGCAAGAGTCCATGAGGCCCACCCTTTTTTGTGGTGGTTATGCTTTTTTGTATAAAGCACAATTATTCTAATTCCTTATATTTATGCTTCGCACTTTTTTCTTATCACCCCACTTCTTGGCTATTCGTTAAACTGATTTGTGGGTGTGGTGAGGGGTGTATTTATAGGCATTTTGAGGTTTGGGAAACTTTGCCCCTCCTGGTAGGAATGTATATCCCATACGTCACTAGCTCATGGACTCTTGCTAATATGAAAGAAATGAATTTATCAGGTAAGTTCTTACATAAATTATGTTTTTGAGAAGGCTTCTTTCAGCTGGTGTTGAAGGCTGCAAAAGTAGTCATCTAGTAGCCGCAAGGTCTGGTGCTCCCATTTATCCAGTATCTCTCCGATTTTCACGGAACAACTCGGGCTGTTTACAGGTAGCATAATTTCACTTAAAATAATAGTGGGTATTATACAAATTTGATGTAGCTAGTCTCAGTCCTCATGGAAAATAAATTTTTATAGTCCAACTAGCAGACATCTGTTGTGCGATTACTGTCAGGGTACCAGGAAACAGACTGAGACATGAAGTGCAAAAATAATCACACCTTTCTTTTACAAGATATGAGGAGTCCACAGATTTCATCCTTACTTATGGGATATCGCCTCCTGGTCAGCAGGAGGAGGCAAAGAGCACCACAGCAGAGATATATATATATATATATATATATATATATATATATATATATATATATATATATATATTCTCCTTCCTTCCCTCCCACTTCAGTCATTCTCTTTGACTGTGTTAGTGATAGGAAGAGGTAAAGTGAGGTGTTAGTTTTAGATTCTTCAATCAAGTGTTTATTATTTTTAAAGTAGTGCCACTGAGTGCTACTTTGAGCTAGGGTGTAGCCTAGACCAGACCCATCTCTTCAGTATCAAAAGAGAAGCATTTGGTGGCTTTAAAGCAATGGGAACTTGTGTGACATAATTCTCACTGTGCCTCCCATACTGTGATGCTACCCTTTCGGTGATGGCCTAAGCTGCAATTAACTCAGGCTTCATCTTCTTGCAGGACTACAGGAGGTTTATATATGCTGATCACACTAAGGGGCTTCAGGCTTGGCTTTCGGCCAAATTTCATCCGATTTCAGTCGGACAACATCACGACTGTGGATTACATCAATCATCAGGGAGGAACAAGGAGTTCCTTAGCGATGACAAAAGTATCCAATATAATTTGGTGGGCGGAAGCTCACTCTTGTTATCTGTCAGCAATCTACATCCCAGGAGTGGACAACTGGGAAGTGGATATTTTGAGCAGACAGACGTTTCATCCGGGGGAATGGGAACTCCATCCGGAGGTCTTTGCCAACCTGATTCTCAGATGGGGCAGACCGGAGCTGGTTATTATGGCATCTCGTTAGAATGCCAAGCTCCCGAGATACGGATCCAGGTCCAGGGATCCTCAGGCCGTTCTGATAGATGCCTCGGCAGTGCCTTGGTCATTCAACCTAGCTTATGTGTTTCCACCGTTTGCTCTCCTTCCCCGGGAGATTGCTAGAGGGCCTCAGTGATTTTCAAAGTTCCTGCGTGGCTTCGCAGGACTTGGTATGCCGATCTGGTGGACATGTCCTCTCTGCCGCCATGGAAGCTCCCATTGAGGCAGGACCTTCTCATTCAGGGACCCTTCCATCATCCGAATCTATTTCCTCTGCAGCTGACTGCTTGGAGATTGAACGCTTGATTTTATCTAAGCGAGGGTTCTCTGATTCGGTCATTGATACCTTGATCCAGGCACGTAAACCTGTTGCTAGAAAGATTTACCATAAGATATGGAGTAAATATCTTTATTGGAATCCAAGGGCTACTTATGGAGTAAGATTAGGATTCCTAGGATTTTATCTTTTATCCAAGAAGGATTGGAGAAAGGGTTATCAGCAAGTTCCTTAATCGAACAGATTTCTGCTTTATCTATTTTGCTACACAAACGTCTGGCTGAAATTCCGGATGTTCAATCTTTTTGTCAGGCTCTGACTAGAATCAGGCCTGTGTTTAGACTTACTGCTCCTCCTTGGACTTTGAATGTAGTTCTTAATGTTCTTCAAGGGGTTCCGTTTGAACCTATGCATTCCATAGATATTAAATTCTTATCTTGGAAAATTTTATTTTTGGTTGCTATTTCTTCTGCTCGCAGAGTTTCTGAGCTTTCGGCATTACAATATGAGTCTCCTTATCTTATTTTTCATTCCGATAAGGTAGTGTTACGTATCAAACCTGGTTTTCTTCCTAAGGTTGTTTCCAACAAAAACATTTATCAGGAAATTGTTTCTTCATTTTTTCCTAATCCTTCTAAGAAGGAACGTCTGTTACATAACTTGGACGTGGTCCATGCCCTGAAGTTTTACTTGCAGGAGACTAAAGAATTTCGTCAATCATCTTCATTATTTGTTGATTTTTCTGGAAAACGTAGGGGCCAGAAAGCTACGGTTACCTTTCTTTCTTTTTGGCTGAAGAGTATCATCTGTTTTGCTTATGAGACTGCTGGACAGCAGCCTCCTGAAAGAATTACGGCTCATTCTACTAGGGCTGTGGCTTCCTCTTGGGCATTTAAAAAAATGATGCTTCGGTTGAACAGGTTTGCAGGGCTGCAACTTTGTAGTTTCTTCACACTTTTTCCAAATTTTACAAATTTGATACTTTTGCCTCGTCCGAGGCTGTTTTTTGGGAGATAGGTTCTTCAAGCAGTGGTGCCTTCCGTTTAGGTTCCTGTTTTGTCCCTCCCTTTCATCCGTGTCCTATAGCTTCGGTATTGTATCCCATAAGTAAGGATGAAATCCGTGGACTTGTCATATCTTGTAAAAGAAAAGGAAATTTATGCTTACCTGATAAATTTATTTATTTTACGATATGACGAGTCCACGGCCCACCCTGTCATTTTCTAAGGCAGGTCTTTATTTTTGTTAAACTTCAGTCACCTCTGCACCTTGGCTTTTCCTTTCTCTTCCTAACTTCGGTCGAATGACTGGAGTGGGAGGGAAGGGAGGAGCTATATATACAGCTCTGCTGTGGTGCTCTTTGCCTCCTCCTGCTGACCAGGAGGCGATATCCCATAAGTAAGGATGAAATCCGTGGACTCGTCATATCGTAAAAGAAATAAATTTATCAGGTAAGCATAAATTTCCTTTTTATTAATAATAATAAAAAGTCCACAAGCCAAATGACAAGCCAGGAGTCAAAGTCAGAGCTGGTAGTCAGACGAGCTGAGTCAGGAGCCAAAGCGAGTAGTCAGACGAGCCGGGATCAGGAACTAGGAAAACAGCCGGGATCAGGAACTAGGATAACAGCTGGGATCAGCAACAAGCTAAAGACCAGGAACCAGAAGGGATGACAGACAAGCCAGGTATTACAAGGAACTAACGAACAAGTCTGAGACAACGCAAGGGCAAAAGCATACTGAACAGAGACCCTTTAAATAATAAGTGTGACATCATTATCCTGGGACTGCAACCTGTCTCACACTGATGATGTTCACCAGTTTGGACATACGAGAGCGCCAAGATGAGTGAGCAGCGTTACGCACTTTGCATCAGATTCAGTGAGAGAGGTAAGTAAAATGACAGTCAGCAGCAAATAGCAAACAAAGCAGTGTGAAATCCTGACAATTACCTGGCAAACCGGTGGGGGGTTGTTGGGATCTGTACAATAGGCCGCCACCTGAGATCCAACGGTCCAGATCAGACCACGGGATTTGAAATGTGACATACTGTATAGTGTTCTCTAAGTTCACTTTCAGGCTATACCATTTATATGCTTTGATGAGAAGAGATTTCTAAGATATTTGGCGGAAAATAATATAATACCTCGCAGCTCCTGATATGGCAGCCTGTCATGACTGCAGCTTGGACAAGCCCCCTATTTTATAGTTTAAAAGTGTGATATGAACTTTATTTTGCACCTTTATTAAAAGCATAAAAAAATAAAATGCTGTCATAGTTTAGTATCTGCAAAAACTTTAAACTGTGCATTTTTTTGCAGCTTACATGGCTTTTTGTCAATGTTAAAGTGGCAAATGTGTGGAATATGACAAGTGAAGTTTTTTGTCTTTTTGGACACACTTCTTTAAAAATGTTCTGATTGATTGGTATACAAGTATCCAATGATCCACATACAAAATACGGCAAATTTGTTTGTCAAAAATGCATTTGAAAATCTTTAAAAAAATGGATTATAGTGGTGGTTTCAAGAATTTTTGAATGAATATTAGTTTGAAAAACCAATGTACGTTATAATTGCATTTTTCTGTTTTGGGTGGAGAGCAGTTGTCGTGATAGTAATCTAGGATATATATTGTTTACTCTTTGTTTGTAAAAATAAATAAATGTAGAATTGTAATGCCTACACTACATGAATAGAATAATACCCCCCTTAAAGGTTAGCAACTTTTAGAAGTTTGAATCTGTCTTGCATGGGTGGTGGGTAGTCAAGTGATTTATGTCCTGCAGAAAAATATTTATGTTAAAGGAACATATGTAACTGAAGTGCACATAATTTCTCTTTTCTTTCATAAGGTGGTAAGAGTTCAATGATTAATTTAATATGTAATCTTTTGACTGTCACTTTTTACTGTTTTATTTGTTAATATATGATACTGAGTTTGCGTGGTGTCCAAAAATGCCTGCAGTTGTGTGCAGATATAGCAACAGTATAATTTACACCATTATATCTTTATTATGACATTATGGGTTCATGTTGTGCAGTAGATGTTTTTGTAATTAGAAATCAGAGGTAATGTTGCTTATTTTATTACTTGGTCTTGCAGGAACAAGCTGTGGAGCGTGAGCATGAGAGAGATGACTTTCAGCAAGAAATCCTTAAACTAGAAGAGCAATTGAAACAGGCTTTGAAAAATCAAGGGGATTCTAGGACACATGGAGTGAGTATGAGTAGCACATATTACAAAAGTTTCACTATTTCTTTCTTATGGTGTTTAGAATCAACGATTCATTACTGTTGGGAATTAATCACCTGGCCCCCAGGAGGAGGCAAAGTCACCCTACACCATCCCTTAACTCCCCCAGTATTTCCTTTGCCTAGTCTAGGAGTAGGCAGAGATAGAGGTTCTAAGGATCCCAAATTTTACCTCAATGCATAGGTCCTGGAAGAGAGGGATTTAGGATTTAGTAGCCACAAGCCTGCCCCAGGGGTCACTGTGATAGTTCCTTTAGCTTCTTCCTGTTTGGACATGAAGATGTAGTCCCTCAGTATATTCTCTACTGTTAGTTACAGTACAGAATGGACTCTCTACTTTATCCTCAGGACAGACATCTGGGTAAGAACAGTGGAGTGGGCATTTGCTGGGTAAATACCTATTTTCACACACAGCCCGCAGGCTCTTAGTAGGTGCACACATCTGTGTATATTTAAGCAGCTATCAACAAAAAAATGCAGGTTGCAATTTTAACAAGGATAATAGAGTTTAAATGTGCACTTGTGTGCTGCGCCTCTAACGAGACAAAAGAAAATGTAGCTTTGATTTTTAACACTTATTGTTTTCAGTTCTCAATACAAGGGTATTCCGTATTTAATGGGTTCAGACTGGCGAGTGTCTTGCATATATTGTGCAAAAGTCAAAAGTGTTATTCATTTGTTATGAGGCTGAGTTCCGATAGTATTAGTACTTGTACTTATCTTGTCCCTTTAACTGTTCATTTGCAACAGTTGCATATGCATCAGCCGTTGTTCCCCTCTGTGTCCGTTTAGTACGTGTAGTATGGTGTGTTATGGGCAAATTCTGTTGGCGGTTCCAGTCAAGCGAGAGTCTCGTCAACAGGGCATGTCCACGGTAAGCAGCCACGTCCGTCTTCTCGGTGGGCTCTCCACCTTCTCTGATGTCAGAGCGTTCGCGCCTACGATAGGTGCCGGATCATGGGGTAGGCAATAATGAATAGTGTAGTGCACCAATCAGCTATAAGCAGGACTTAAGGCTTCGGTAAGCAGGATAGCGGTATTCCCATCCGCTGAATCTGTAAACACTTCCAAGAGGAGAAGGAGCAAAACCGGAGCCAAGAAGCTTGAATGCAAGTAATTTATTCAGCAATGTTGCATAGTTATAAGGAAGACAATCAAAAACACCTAGTTTTTGATTGTCTTCCTTATACCTATGCAACATTGCTGAATAAATTACTTGCATTCAAGCTTCTTGGCTCCGGTTTTGCTCCTTGTCTTTTTGGAAGTGTTTATATTTAAGCAGAATGACTTCAGACAGGGTTCGCAGGCACCGTATACCTCAGGATGAGCCTGGCACGCAGTAATCTAGTATACTGTGTAAAACGCAGGGGAATGTATCACTATTTATATGTCATAGTGGTGCTTGTTACTTTAGGTCCTAAGATGGCATGACACAAGGGTGTTCAAAAAATTTATTTTTCTAGTATGTGAGTGTATTATACTGTGATCACTTTTTTTACATTTGTATGTCTGTGTGTCCCCTTTTTAAAAGTATATGAAATCCAATTTTTTTATTTTATTATTCAGATAGAGCATGCTATTTTGAGCATCTTTCTAATGTACTCCTATTATCAATTTTTCTTCGTTCTCTTTATATCTTTATTTGAAAAGCAGGCATGAAAGCTTAGGAGCCGGACCATTTTTGGTTCAGCACCTGGGTAGCGCTTACTGATTGGTGGCTAAATGTAGCGGCTCTGCTGCACATAAAACTCTATCCTTTTTATGCAGGAACGGCTCTGCTGCACATCAAACTATCATATTATTTCTGCTTGCTATGTATTAGCAGAGGGGGTAAGATCCTTAGCCCAAGAGCTAAGGGAGGAGTCTTTAAATAGTTTTTGTGTTGCATTTATATATCCCTTTGGCACAATTTTTAGAACTTTAATCAACCAAACGTTATAGGGCTGCTTTATTACTTTATGTACTGCTGTACTTTCATGTTATTGGGTCCAGTATAGGTGAAACTATTTCTACTGTACAACTTAGTTCAACCTCTTCTCTGTTTTTGGGTGCACTGTAATGCAAGACAATTTTATACTGGGCTTACTAGCCCACCCTTTTACATTTTATAGGGTGCTTAATAGGTGAAGATTGTATGCATTATAGATTAATGATCTGCTACAATAATTTACTGTATTTACTAAATGTATGCCTTGCAAGTCTGTCGTCCTGCTCAGCTTTTCAGTACATATTTCAGTTATGTTCTCAAATGTCTACGTCTGCATCTGTTCCTTTAGTTTACCCACCGCTAGTTTATAATACTCTGGATGGCGTTACTGTTTTTCCCAGGCTTTATTAATCTTTTATGGAGGTTATAGCAATTATGCCGCCTTCACGTAAGTGAACACATACTTATATTCTTCTCGCTAATAATGGGGATGTCTACCTTTATTTCAAGCTAGAGTATTTATATTCCTTACTGAAGACTTGGGAGAATAAGACTTTAAAACATTTGGATATTTTATTTAGAGCGAACTATAAGTCAGTGGAATTTTTCCAGTTCCTGTCCTGGTCAATGATATCTTTCCAGTGAAAGAAACAATCCTGGGGTTCCATTTACCCCTTCTCCTAACTTTAAAAAAAAACAAAAAACTTTTCTGTTCTAGTAGTTACTTTGGAACTTTGGGAATTTATCCCTAGAGGGTGCAGGGCCATCTCTAAATTAATAAGCCTGACTAGGATTTTTTTCTGGTGGACTTCTCTGGAGAGCTTTCCTGCAGGAAGATCTGTTATTCCAACAAGCTGTGGATATGGCTTGCGTTTCAGACGCAATGTGTCTTTCCTTTAATCCTTTATCTGACTGGGTTTCAGAAAAACAACCCTAAAAGGATATTCAGGAGCACATTTGCAGCTTGCAGTTGATGCACTCTTTTTTTAGTAGTGCAATCAGTCAGACAATCCATATTGCTACAAAATATTTGGTCTTGGGTGTCTTCGCTAGAAGAGCCCTTTGGTTGTAGTCCTGGTCAGCTGATAGAGTTTCTAAGTAGAATCTTTTAACGTTGGCTTTCAAAAGTAGAAGTGGTTTGGTCCCGGCCGTGATTCTTTTCTCTTTATGGTCACGGGTGTCAAAGGAGTTTTTGAAAGAACCTTCCAATGCAAAGTCTGTAGGAGAGTAACATCCCGACCCACACTCGTTGATGGAAGGCAGCTGGTGTAAATTTGAAAATTGAAAGCCTGGTCTCAGTCTGGGCAGAATCCCTGAGTAATGGAAATAGTTTCCATTATGAAATAAGGAATGAAGGTATGAAATAAGCTTTTAGCTTCTGCTTCCTTGAGGGTGGTACTTCTTTCTCATATCTCAAGTGCAATTCCTTCAAGTTTTTCAGGATCTAGAGGACAAGGGAGTAATTGTTCTTGTTTATCTGTCAGAATGCAGGAGGGGATTCTATCCCACTCTAGTTATGGTCCCTAAGAAGAAGGGAACATCCAGACCCTTTTTGGATTTGAAGATCTTAAACAAGCTCTTGAGGGATTCCTCTTTCAAGATGGAAACTATCGGATCTATCTTCTCTTTATTTCTCCAAGGTCAGCTCATAACTTGAAAAATGCTTACCTGCATATTGCTATCTACAAGGACCATCACCAGTTCCTTCCTTTGCATTCTTGGACAGACATTGTCAGTTTGCAGCTCCTTTACTTGCTATAGCTCCCAGGATTTTAACAAGGTCCTGGGTGTTCTAATATTCATCGTCAGAGCTCAGGGAATAGCTTTGACTATCTACTTGGACAAGCATTTGTTTAATTTAATTTAATTTTGTTTCAATCTCCCTCTTTAAGTAAACCACTTATACAAAGAAACTACTTTGGTTTCTTTGCAGTCATGGCTGGAAGGTCAAAGTTGCCAACAGTTCACTGACCCGTTATACTGGGGTTTTATCTGGGAGTGATCATAGCCTCTGTTTCTTTGCAACTGGTTTTGTCTGATCATTGCAAGCTCAAACTTGCAGTCCCTATTCCAGGAATCTTGTGGTACAGGGTCTGATGGTTAATGAGACACCATTTAATTTGCATAGTTTTCATTGCAGTCACTTCAACTATGCATGCTAAGCAGTGGAATGGAGACTTCACCTACCTGTCTCTGGAATCTTTCCTGATGGATATTCCCCACTCTGTTTTCTTTAGGAATGATCTTCCGTCATCCATCATGGGGATGTAAGATTTTTAGTAAAATTTAATAAATATTATTTGTTAATATTGGCAGAAGATACCCACTGGATAACGGAGCAACTCATTTTTCAGTATTAAGAGTAGTGATTTCTAAGTTCTTTTTATTATGTATTTGACTTTGCACTCAGCCCTACTTACTGCAAAAATAAAATACCATGGTTGACTTTTTTTTTTTTTATAATTTTAATAGAATAAAACAAAATCGACAAATTAATCACAAAAACAATCACAAATTAGCACATCAGGTGTAACTATTTTACTAATATCTAGTACCAATAGCAGATTAGATATAACCACAGACAACAAAGTTATGTAAAAAGAAACAATAACAATACTTAATTCGGCAAATAGGAAATCAATTTAACAATACAATGTTTACTGTTCTATAAAGTGATTTGTTATCTTGCTGATAGACATCGCACCATACACCACGCTGCATCAGCCATATAAACAGGCGCAAGTATAAACCGGTGAAACCGGCCCATACTACACCCATGCCAGCCTCAAACACGACCAAGGCATTTAAATAGCCCTCACCAACTTCATGCTCTCCCAGGCAACAAGACGTCCTATAAAAGGAGCAGCACACCTAATAATAAAGTGAATGTAAAGTTTGACGAATGTGTGCCCGGTTTTTAAAAATCCTATTAAAAACAGGGGCACTTTCATTCATCAAACTTTACATTTCAGTTGTGATTAAAATACTTACCTTTTATTCTTGAAAGCCACTCCAGCGCTTCCCCCGCCCATCGCAAGCCTCTTCATACGTCAGCAATGACAAATCCGGCTTCCTCCATTCATGGCTTCCCCCCCAGAGCAAACATTGCCTCAGGCCAAGCCATGATTAGAGGAAGCTGGATTCGTCATTTTTGACATATGAAGAGACTTGCGACGGGCGGGGAAAGCGCTGGAGCAATTTTCAAGAATTAAAGGTAAGTATTTTAACAAAATGAGTTGAAATGTAAAGTTTGATGAATGAAAGTGCCCCTGTTTTTAATAGGATTTTTTTAAACCGGTCACACATTCTTCAAACTTTACATGCACTTAAAGGGCCTCACTGCGTAACATGGCCACCACATGTACTTAATCAGGAGGCAGCACTGGTGTATGCATTACTAGCATCCTAGCAGCAGCTCCAGACACCCTAAACCTGAATCTGATTGCTCTGCCTAACCACATCTATATAAAGGGACATAAAGCAGACAAACACTAAAGGTCATACAATGTCTTCATATTTCATGGCCACAGAGCATTCACCTACTATAAATCCTACTAACAAGGACAATCCCGCTCCTGGTCCTTAATCTCAAACCCCTTCGCCCACGATCCCGGCAAGTGACAACTCCCAAATCCCTGCTTCAATGCGATCTTACTTTGCATCAAAACAGGAGATCTCTGACATCTTCAGAGCCTGCCTAAGAGAAGAACTGACTGAAATAAAGCAAGACCTAAAATCTCTAGGCTCTAGAGTGGACATGTTGGAACCAGATAGCGAAGAGATAAGAGAAGACATCTTGAGAATTGATTAAAAATCCTCAACGCAGCAAGAAACAATTGACTCCTTAATTGAAAGATTGATGATCTTGAAAATAGAAGTAGGAGGAAAAATCTGCATCTCAGAGGTATCCCAGAATGTATACTACCAAGGGATTTCCCCGAATACCTACAAGCTTTATTTACCACCTTGAAAGAATCTTCATATACTGAGGACATTTTATGGGTTAGGGCATACGCCCCAGGCCACCTGATACAGCCCCACCAAGGTGGAATTTGGTACAAGTATTTAGATAACCTACGGATATACCAATTTTATAAGTATGTGAATGTGTAAGTGCATAGACAAAACTAAGATAAATCTATTCTATAGCTCTCTAAGTATTAATTTGATTCAGTAAATGATAAAACCAAGAGAGATAAAATAAGGGTCTAATTCATCTGTTAAAAGAAAAAGCAATGGAAATGATAGCTTTAAAAATTGATTTTTGTCTATGCACTTACACATTCACATACTTATAACATTGGTATATCCGTAGGTTATCTAAATACTTGTACTAAAGCCTTTTCTTGGCGCTCCTTCTACATCCCCAAAAATTACCGTATTGGGCGGCCATTCTTTTTAGAAGTTGAGCCAGTACCTCTCCAAATACTTGGTGCTGTCCACTACACATCTTTCCTACAGCCCCACCAAGGGACATTATTATTAGATTTAAAAAATTCCTGGAAAAGGAAATGCTGATAAATCAAGCACGCCGACAACAATCCATCAGATTCAGAGGGAATGTCATACAGTTCTTTCAAGATTTATCCACAAGAACCTTGCAACGCAGAAAGGAATTTCCTCCACTCACAACCTTGCTGCACAATAAAAAGATCCCATATTGATGGGGGGTTTCAGTACAATTACTGGTTATTCAGGATAACAAAAAGGCTCATTTGCACGTCACCTGAGGATATGACAACATTTAGCAAGGACTTGGGTCTAGATTTACCACTGAAACCAACCTCGCTATCTGCTCCGCACCAAACATCTTCCAAGAGACCAAATTCTAAAACTACAAAATGTCAAACCAAGATGCGCCGAAAGCACAAAACAGTACAACAACTCAATGAACGCAGAAAGAACTCATCCTCAACAAGATCTACGTATTCCTCCAACTCGGAAGGATAACCTTCTTCGACTACCTGCAAATAGAATACCAAGCCCTTCAACGCAAAACTAATAGCTTATTTCACTATGAAAGCAATAGAGCTGACAAATATTTAGCGAGAACCTAAAAAAACAAAACAAAAACAAGTCACATATATACGAATTACATCTCCCTAATAAACCTCCATTAAATAGTACCTCAGATATCCTTCGGGATTTCTATTCATGCAACACCGATCTATACAACATAGACTCAACAAATACTTCCCTTGATACCCTTTCTAAGCTAGAAAGATTTATTCAGAACTGCCCCCTTCCAACTCTCACGAAACAATACCCCTATAAGTGTACAAGAAGTATTAAAGGCAATACAAACTCTTAAACATGGTAAAAGCCCTGGCCCAGGGGGCTTTTCCACAAAATATTACCAAACATTTCAAGACATCCTCGCCCCACACTTAAACACGTAGTAGTGCTACCAAAACTGGGCAAGCCAGCAACAACGCCAGCAAATTTCCAACCCATATCATTATTGAACGTTAACATTAAATTATACTCCAAAATCCTCACAATACGCTTGAATAGTCTCCTCTCGGACCTAATCCATACTAATCAAGTAGGATTCAAACGCCATAGAGAAGCCAGAGACAACACCACTAAAATTATCAACATTATAGAATATTCTACCAGAAACCACATTCCATCAGTAATACTCTCCATGGATGCCGAAAAGGCTTTTGACCGTCTAAGCTGGCCTTTCCTTTCACATACCCTAGAAAAATTTGGTTTTAACACAGAATTTATCAATAAAATTTTTGCCCTTTTATAATAAACCCACGGCCAAAGTTAAGTTAAACGACTCTTTGTCAAACCCTTTTCATATTAAAAACGAAACCAGACAGGGATGCCCTTTATCCCCAACTTTTATTTATTTTGGCAATGGAAATCCTAGCGACATATATCAGAATCTCTCCTACTATCAGGGGAATCACTATAGGTCGCATGGAATATAAAACTTCCCTCTATGCTAATCATTCTTACTCTAACAGACCTGGAATCCTCCATTCCCTCTCTAATGTCCCTCCTACAAACTTATGGCCGCCTTTCCAATTTCCGTATTAATTTTTCTTAGAGTTCCTTAGCCTAGGGGCAAAACGCGAATAATTACTACTCCTTAAAAATACCAGTTGTGCCACCAACTAATAGAGCTTAAATACCTAGGCATATATCTCTCCAAATTTAAATAAATTACTTACATTAAACTATGACCCTCTAAAAGCTCACATAACTTCCACTTCTTGGGCCCATAAGCCTATCTTGTGGCTGGGCCGAATCAATGCAATTAAAATGGTAATACTTCCTAAAATCCTATATATACTTCAAACATTACCCATATCAATCCCTGAAATTTACAAATTTCAGAAACTCATAGATTCCTTCATATGGAACCGCAAAAGCCCAAGAGTTGCCACACATTATATTGATCCAAATTAAAAGGAGGCTTAGGAACCCCAAATCTCAGACTTTATCGCTTTGCAACCTTTTTGACTAGAATAAAGGATTGGTGCAAACACGCCAGCAATAAGGAATGGGTAATCCTAGAACAAGACCTTATCAAATGCAAACAGATTGGAGGATTATGCTGGCTCCCAAACACACACAGACCAATATACCCTAACCCTCTCACTCCTATAGCTGAAACATTTAAAACTTGGGAAAAAAAATCTAAAAAATTATAAAACTATCTCCACACCACAACCCCCTCTGACGTCAAACAATCCCAACATCCTCTTCCATTTAGCTTTGTTGGACTCTAACCAAACAATATGCAGAGCTGTACCTTTTTATCTACTCTTACAAAATGGTAAACTCAAAACTAGAGAAGAAATTGCAGAAATTACAGACCCCAGAGTTAATAGATGGCTCACATACTTTCAACTCTCACACTACTTTTACACCCACCCACATAAACATAACATAACTAGACCCCTCACAACATTTGAAATGCTATGTTTTATGCCACATCCACATACAGGAATCCTATCCGTCTCATACAAAATACTCTTTTCACATCAATGCGACAATCCCCCGTCATATGTTGCAAAATGGAAACAGAGCTCAATGACCATCAATCACTCAAAACATGGCACAAAATCTATAAACAGATGAGTTCCTCTTCCTCCTCCATAAATATACTGGAAATGAACATGAAACTCCTTTGTAGAGGGCATTATACTCCAGATAAGTTGGGGTAAATAATACCTGACTGCTGGAGAGGATGCAACCACATAGGCACTTTCATGCACATTTGGTGGTCATGCCCCATAGCACAACAATATTGGCTACACTTCAGAAAGGAAATAGAAATAGTAATAAATATCTCTCTCCCACAAAACCCTTGGAAATTTTTATTCAACAATTTCCTCCCCTTATCATGTGCGTTAAGACTCAAATTACTCGCCACAATGGTGAGCAAGGCCAAACGATTCATCCCATATCATTGGAAAAAAGCTAACTTACTGACAGTACAATTCTGAAGAGATAGTTACTACGGCTATAGAACTAGAGCAATACCACTATTCTAGACGACTTTCTAGCACTCCGTTTCCTATGAGATAAATACATCCATTCCCTACAAACGCCACATCAGCAGGATGACAACCAACATACCTAACCATAATTCTTGTATGACACATACACTCAAAATGTATAACCTCCCCCTGTATACCTCTTCGAATTTTGCTGACAAATAAGTACCAAATATGATTCAATGCACTGTTTAGATAAAGTATTATTATGTTCCAATTTATCTTGTTATTGCACATATATTGTCATTGTTTAACAGTTTAATTGTTATTTTTTGTTACAAATAATTCCTATGAGCAATACCACCAACACACACAACAGATTTCTAAAAGCAGACTTTTTACACTGCTCCATGACAACTTGATATGGAACTTTTTCATCTAATTTTACTAATCAGTATGCTTGTTTTTTTTCTTAAATGGAAAGAGTCCACAGCTGCATTCATTACTTTTGGGAAATAAAAACCTGGCCACCAGGAAGAGGCAAAGACACGCCAGCCAAAGGCTTAAATACTCCTCCCACTCCCCTCATCCCCCAGTCATTCTTTGCCTTTCGTCCCAGGAGGTTGGCAGAGAAGTGTCAGAATTTAATTTGTCTCTTATGGAGGGCAGTACTCTTCGACATGGGACCGGAGTTTTAAGTAATCCTATCAGTCTCTCAATGAGGGCTTAGATGAAAGTTTAGAGTCCGGAGATGCAGGGAGAGTCTTTCTGCGAAACCATCCAGACTCATGTTAACAGCTCCTCAAACAATCAGCGTTGTTGAACTTCATTTCGCTGCCTGCTTTCTTCTCTCAAGTCCATGGCAGAGGCGATGCTACTATCCGTCACACTTGAAGGGCCGTGTTCCTGTTCCACAACGTAGATTCTGGTAAGAACGTTTCATTTTACTTTCTTCATGAATGTACTGTAATTCAGATGGTTTCCCGAGAGGCTACCACCTTGTGGGTCTAACTTAGCGTAAGGATCTCAGTGAGTCTCCTTTAGTATCTTGGAATCAAGGGTTAATATCTCCTGAGGGGGTTATTGAACAGGGGGGGTGGTTAATCATGTTTGTTATGTGATTCAACCTGCTTATGTGTGGTGTTAATTGGGCTCATAGTTTGGAACATTTAAGGCCTCTGGTAGTGACGCAACCTTATGGTTGGCGCACTTTTTTGGACTGTACGGTTCACCTTGTGGCCGTGCGTGATTACGTTCCGTCTTCCATTTCCCATTTTCCTGACTGTGTGGCGAAGGAGAAATTATAGTCCGCAGGGGTCTGGTCATAGGAGGTGGTGAGTACCCCAGCCATTGTGGGTGTCAGGTGCCGTTTAATTTTAATTCTTAGTCCATATTTGCATATTCTCTATCCAGTTATGGAGGATTCTGATGCTGAGACTTTTCAGATTCAGTTATGGAGGATTCTGATACTGAGACTGTAATGTTTTAATTTCAGATTCTGCGTCCGGTGATGAATCTGGATTGGCCTCGTTGACACATGTCAACCAGTTATGTTCTGTATGCCATATGAGGACGCCTTGTTCCTCGGCTTGGGGAATCAAGGGACAGCTGGGGGTCCCGTCCTCCGAGAGGCGGGTTCCCTACCGCTCCATACTTCTACACATGCGGGTAACCCAGTTTATGATTATTCCTCCATGCAGAGCGGCGTGTGTCCCCCCCCACCCCCCGGAGGTAGCAGCACGCTTTTGCTTCCACGTATTTTTGGTGATTATTCGTTTTCAGAGTCCAGACGTTTATTTGCGATTGTGCTCGTGCCCTATTGTCCCGGGTCTCCCGCCTTGGGGAGAGCCTCTACAGTTCCCTGCTGGGTGTAACTGTCCCTGAGTGTTGTGCCTTTCGTTACAGAATTGCGCGCCTTTGCGTATATTACTCAGACATGTTTTTCAGTTATTAAATGACCCTATCCTTATCGGATAAGGGAATTTTCAGTCTGCTAATTCGAATGGTGCACCTCATTAGACATGTGGGAATGATGTAATCTCCTGTTATTTTATTGAGATATTGCCCAGTTTATGGAAGATCAGGGCTCCGTTTGACTGGTACTGTGGGTTGGCCTGTTTCTTCTTGGGCGTTAATCTCCGGGTAGCCTTATATTTTCTTTTTATCCGATAGGATGTTTTTTATTTTGTTTGTTTCCTTCGGGAACCTTCTGAGATTGATACTCTTTGTTACTTCTTCGGAAGTTGTTTTGGACATGTTAGTCCTATGTTAAAAGATGTCTGTTTTCCTTTCTTCCCCTCTGGATTTATGCAGCTTGCCGGTTAGGGCCCTGGGTGCAGGCTGGTCCTGTTGGGTTTGTTCTGTCTTGTGGCTGTTCAGACACCTGGCGCTGTTCTGCTTGGCTGGTTCGGTCAAGGCACTGAGTGCTCAGGTTATCATTTGTTTTACATGTTTCAACTAAGCATGTGAGAGGACCTGTGGGTTCAAGAGGCGGGAAGGATTGTTTCAGTCCTTATAGCCTTCAATCTTGGATGACTGGGTCAGCGGAGTTTCCACTGCATCACTCTCTCTTATGTCTGGTTTTATCAGACCCTAGAGTTTCCTCTCCCAAGCAGTGGAGGGTTGGAGGGGTTAGCGCCCTCTTACCGGTGTTTGAGCGGTTTGGTCTTCTTTTTTTAGGCTCTGGATTTGTCCTTTTTGGACTTCGTTCATCAACAGCTAGTAGTGTGTATGGCTGACTAGCATGCGGAAGGTTTGCAGTTTGAAACCAGCTGCAGCTCTTTGCACCTTGAATGTGTACTCGCAAGCCGTTTAATGGAACCAGCTGCAGCTATTGCACATTGACCGTGTACTGTCTAGCTGAGTTATAAGACCTTCTTGGTCTTCTTCCATTGTCTCCGGGTGAGTTAGGTCTCCTTTTTAGGGACCTGGGTTCCCTCCGGGAGATGGTTGATCCCTATGGGGACATTGGGCTTAGCTCGGGGCTTCCCGGAGCTGGGAAGGCTTTGTGACTTTCCTCCCTGTATTCCTCTGTTTGTATGGAGGTGATGTGGAGACTAGCCCTGCTCGAGGGGTTTGGACCTTGAGGTATCCCTTGTTTTGTTGTCCTGAGGCTGTTTGAGAGGTCTAGGGGCTCTAGGGACGTAATATGACTTCTGTCGCCTTACTCCTTAGAGCATAGGACTTTAGCTAGGGGTGGTTCCTTCCTTCGGTCAGGAATTACAAGTTCTTCTCGTTATCCGGATTGATCTGGATATTGCATTCTTATCCCTTGTGTCTATTTTTTTTGTCAGACGGGGTGTTCAGTTCTCGGGTATTGTTTGATTGAACAGTTGGGTGCCCCGACCTGTTTTCTCCCTGAGTCTTCCGGTTGGGACCCAGTTATGGGTTGTTACTGGAATCTTAGGCCTCAGGGCTGGTTTGGGGTTTCCCAGTACTGGGAACTTGAGCTATGTCCCTTACTCAATCTACCTGACCTGGTCATGGTTGACCAGGTTTTCTGAGTGTCTGTTACTCATTAGGCTTAAAGTGAAGGTAAAGTTACCTTGATGTCTATCTCAAATATTAATCTTACATCAAAATTAATATGACTTTCATTCATGATTAATTTTAAAAATGATTGTAAAAAAAGTAATATCCGTTTTAACTCACTGTTTTCAACTCTGCAAAATCAGCCTGTGTTTTTTTTTCCCCCCTCTTGATCACGTTTTTAAGTCAGCCACTAGAAATTATGGCCGTTAGGCGGTCGTCACTCCACGTCATCTGCCGACTTGATAATATGCGCATGCGCTACTCTTTATTCATTTCTGAGTACACGCGCGCTCCTGTTTCGCGCATGCGTGCTCCTATTACATCTGGATTCCCATATTACGAGAGTTCTTACGGCCGCCTCTAATACGGACACACTGTTAATTAGAGGCTGCAACTTCTGGTGGCCCTAATGTTGAGTGGTGCAGCGTTTTGTATGTTTCCGTCCCTTATATGAGTAATGGGTGTATTGATTGTATTAAAGAGTTATGGGTGTATTATTATGGGTGTATTATTATGGGTGTATTAAAGAGTAATGAGTGTATTGTTATGGGTGTATTATTATGGGTGTATTAAAGAGTAATGGGTGTATTGATTGTATTAAAGAGTTTGCACAATTTGTCCAATCGGCAAATCGCCGATTGACGCATGCACAGTTTTCACTGAGCCTTGTGAATGCGCGTATACAGACAAGGAAAGCAGGAAATAGTAGTTGGGAGGAGTCAGGCATCATAACGGTGGGTCTTTTATATATTGATTTAAAAAGCTATTAAAGAAAATATTTTTTTTAAAAAACTTAACGATTAACTTATGTTTGCAGTAAATAATGGAAATATGTCTTTAAACTGAAGAAACTTTACCTTCACTTTAATGCGCCTTAGGGTTGGATTCCCTAGGTCAGCTTGCTAGGGTAACCCTTGGATTCACTGCTCTGCAGGTGAATGGGTTTACAGTGTCTCTGCTGCATCCAGTACACAGGGATTGTGTGTTGGCAAGCTACTTTTAGGGGGGTCCTTTCCAAGGACATCTGTCTTGGGGATCGACCTTTCCTTTAGCCGGTGGCTTCGTGCCTTGAGGACAGATGTTGCCTTTGTGGCTCCATCCCTTTTCTTAAGGGGTTATTCTCCTTCTTATGGAGATGTAGTCCCTTTCTTGGGGCTTTTTCTGGATTCAGGAGGTTGGAACAGTGGGTTAACTTATCGGAGAGGGGTATCTCTCTGGGTTGTCACGTTCCATCTGGAGTCTGGCTCCAAGTTGAGACTTTGTTGGGCTTTTTTGCTAGATCCTTTGGGTCTACGGCCTTGTCGTCTGTTTTAGGGAGTCGGGTTGTACCCGTGCTCTGTGGGGATGGCTGTGGCCATTCTTCCGCTTGTTCTTGAGCTGGTTTCGGGGTTTGTCTGTTCCCCTATTTTAGATCCACGGTTGGTCTGGCTGGGTGTGGGTTCTGAAAGACGTAATTCTCAGGATCTAGGTGGGCATAGTTGCTAGCTCCCTAGGCTTACAGGCAGAGGGTCCAGGATTACACCTCCTTCGGGCTCTGGGTGTAACCTCTCCTCGTGGGGCCTCGTTTGGGGTTCTGTGTTCCCCTTTTGGAGACCTGTGTGTAGGTCTGGCGGCTTAGGTTGCCTAGAGCGTGCCCTCTGCTTCTACTTACTAGCAAGTATCCTCTGTGTCGTCCTGATGTTGTCTCTGTGTTCTGACTCAGGGTTTTTCCGTCTGGGTCTGTAACACACTTTTTGTGGTTGGATACTTTTGTATTCTATGTTCGGACGCTGTGTGGACTCTGTCTTCCCAAAAGTAATAAATGCAGCTGTGGACTCTTTCCATTTAAGAAGAAAAACATAAATTATGCTTACCTGATAATTTTCTTTTCTTCTGATGGAAAGAGTCCTCAGCTCCCCATCCATAATTTTCTTGTGGGGCACCCTTATTTATTTTTCTGGCACCTCAGGTAAGCATAATTTATGTTTTTAAACAAGTTACCTCATTCGGAAAAAGATTTGTTGTTCGCTGTATTATTTTACTATGTATGTTTACTTTATTATAATAAAGATCTTTGAAAAAAATAAACAAATTAAATGTAAAAAAAAATAAACTACGTATATGACAAAAACATTTGCCTTAATAGATTTACCTTATTAGCTGAATGCACAATTATTAAAAGAATACTGAACCTAATTTTTTTTTCTTTCATGATTCAGATAGAGCATGCAATTTTAACTTACTTTACAATTTACTCCTATTATCGATTTACTCCTCGTTCTCTTGGTTTCTTTATTTGAAAAAGCAAGAATGTATGTTTACGAGCAAGCCCATCTTTGGTTCAGCACCTGGGTAGTGCATGCTTATTGGTGGCTACATTTAGCCACCAATTAGCAAGCACTACCCAGGTGCTGAACCAAAGATGGGTTGTCACGTAAGCTTACATTCCTGCTTTTTCAAATAAAGATACAGAGATTACAAAGAAAAATTTATATTAGGAGTAAATTAGAAAGTTGCTAAAAATTGCATGCTCTATCTGAATCATGAAAAAAAAATTGGGTTTAGTATCCCTTTAAGTCTATATGGTTATCCTTTTATTAATAATATAAGATATTATTGGTACGGTATAATTCAATCAATTACACCTAGGGCAAGATTGATTGTTACATTTAATTTATTTTAACTGCAATATAGGTATTACGCAATAATTTAATATGCCCACTAAGTACTTTCTTTCATGTAATTGGCAAGAGTCCATGAGCTAGTGACGTATGGGATATACATTCCTACCAGGAGGGGCAAAGTTTCCCAAACCTCAAAATGCCTATAAATACACCCCCCCCCCCCACATCCACAATTCAGTTTTACAAACTTTGCCTCCTATGGAGGTGGTGAAGTAAGTTTGTGCTAGAGTTCCACGTTGATATGAGCTTCTCAGCATGCTGAAGCCCGGTTCCTCTCAGAGTGCAGTGAATGACAGAGGGATGTGAAGGGAGTATTACCTATTGAATGCAATGGTCATCCTAACAGGGATCTATTTCATAGGTTCTCTGTTATCGGTCGTAGAGATTCATCTCCTACCTCCCTTTTCAGATCGATATACTCTTATATACCATTACCTCTACTGATTCTTGTTTCAGTACTGGTTTGGCTGTCTACTTTATGTAGATGAGTGTCTTTTGGTAAGTATGTTTTCTTTTACTCATGACACTCTCAGCTATGGTTTGGCACTTTATATGTAAAGTTCTAAATATATGTTTTATACTTATATTTGCCATGATTCAGGTTAATCAGTTTATTTCCTTCTTACAGACTGTCAGTTTCATTTGGGAAATGCATATGAAAAAATTATTTCTTACCTGAAAATTTTTCAAATTGACTTTCTTTTCTAAATTGTGGGCTGTTAGGCTTGTGGGAGCGCAAATGCTATAATTTATTGCGTCATTTTTTGGCGCAAGACTTTTTTGGCGCGAGAATTAAGTTTGTTGACGTAATGACGTAATTTCCGGCGTCTTAGTTGGCGCCGAGAGTTTTCACGTAGTTGCGTCATCTATGACGCTCGTGTTTGTTGCAGACGTTTTGGCGCCAAAAAATATTTTGTCAGTTGGGCGTCATACTTGGTGCCGGATTTTTGACATTACTTAAGTCATTTCTTTTTGCTTCTGGTTTCCAAAGGCTTATTCTGTTTGTATTTTTTCCCATTCCTGAAACTGTCATATAAGGAAATTGATCATTTTGCTTTATATGTTGTTTTTTCTATTACATATTGCAAGATGTCTCAAGCTGACCCTGTTCAGAATCTACTACTGGAATCCTGCTGCCTGATGTCGGTTCTACCAAAGCTAAGTGCATTTGTTGTAAACTTGTGGTAACTGTTCCTCCGGCTGTAGTTTGTGTTAGTTGTCATGATAAACTTTCAAAAGCAGACAATATTTCCATTAGTAGTAATCCATTACCTGTTGTCGTTCCTTCAACATCTAATGTTCAGGATATTCCTGTTTATGTGAGAGAATTTGTTTCTAATTCTATTCAGAAGGCCCTGTCTGTTATACCACCTTCTAATAAACGTAAAAGGTCTTTTAAAACTTCTCATAAATTCGATGAATTTTTAAATTACCAACAGCATTCTGATTTATCTATCTCTGATGAGGATCTATCTGGTTCAGAAGATTCTGCCTCAGATATTGACACTGACAAAACTTCATATTTATTTAAAATGGAGTATATTCGTTCTTTATTAAAAGAGGTGTTGATTGCTTTAGATATAGAGCAGAATAGTCCTCTTGATATTAAATTTTGAAACAGGTATTGGCGCACCTCCAAACACATAAGACCACAAATTATTTCACATATTTAAACTTTTTTTCCTTTATATTGCAAAAAATATTCTGCTCAGCCAGTCACCACTTACAAGGTGTCCCATAAAAGACTGGTCCTACCTATATGAAATTAGCCAAACTAAGCTAAATAATGCAATATTTAATATACCAAAATAGAATTTCCACCAAGAGTGATTTCCAAAATCATAATGGAGCTTTCATTTGTACTGCTGGTGGCTCCAGCATGGCCACACAGGTTTTGGTATGTGGATCTTGTTCGGATGTCCAGTTGCCAACCTTGGTCACTTCCGTTAAGGCCAGACCTTCTATCCCAAGGTCTATTTTTCCACCAGGATCTCAAATCATTAAATTTGAAGGTATGGAGATTGAACGACTAGTGCTTAGTCAGAGGTTTCACTGCAAATCTGTGTCTAGAAGGATTTATTACCGAGTTTGGAAGATTTACATTTCATGGTGTTCTTCTCATAAATTTTCTTGGCATTCTTTTAGAATTCCTAGAATTTTACAGTTTCTTCAGGATGGTTTGGATAAGGGGTTGTCTGCAAATTCCTTGAAAGGACAAATCTCTGCTCTTTCTGTTCTGTTTCACAGAAAAATTGCTGATCTTCCGGATATTCATTGTTTTGTACAGGCTTTGGTTCGTATCAAGCCTGTCATTAAGCCAATTTCTCCTCCTTGGAGTCTTAATTTGGTTTTGAGGGCTTTACAGGCTCCTCTGTTTGAGCCTATGCATTCTTTGGACATTAAATTACTTTCTTGGAAAGTATTGTTCCTTTTGGCCATCTCTTCTGCTAGAAGAGTTTCTGAATTATCTGCTCTTTCTTGTGAGTCTCTTTTTCTGATTTTTCATCAGGATAAGGCAATTTTGCAGACTTCATTTAAATTTTTACCTAAAGTTGTGAATTCCCACAACATTAGTAGAGAAATTGTTGTCCCTTCGTTGTGTCCTAACCCTAAGAATTCTTTGGAAAGATCTTTACATTCTTTGGATGTGGTAAGAGCTTTGAAATATTATGTTGAAGCTACTAAAGATTTCAGAAAAACTTCTAGTCTATTTGTCATCTTTTCTGGTTCTAGGAAAGGCTTCTGATATTTCTTTGGCGTCTTGGTTAAAGCTTTTGATTCATCATGCTTATTTGGAGTCGGGTAAATCCCCGCCTCAGAGGATTACAGCTCATTCTACTAGGTCAGTTTCTACTTCCTGGGTATTTAAGAATGAAGCTTCTGTTGATCAGATTTGCAAAGCAGCAACTTGGTCTTCTTTGCATACATTTACCAAATTCTACCATTTTGATGTTTTTTCTTCTTCAGAAGCAGTTTTTGGTAGAAAGGTTCTTCAGGCTGCTGTTTCAGTTTGATTCTTCTGCTTATAATTTCAGTTTCTTTTCATTATGAAGATTAAAACTTTTGATTTGGGTTGTGGATTAATTTTTTTCAGCTTAATTGGCTGGCTGTCTTTATTTTTTATCCCTTCCTCTCTAGTGACTCTTGCTTGGAGTTCCACATCTTGGGTATTTGCTATCCCATACATCACTAGCTCATGGACTCTTGCCAATTACATGAAAGAAATCATAATGTATGTAAGAATTTACCTGATAAATCCATTTCTTTCATATTGGCAAGAGTCCATGAGGCCCACCCTTTTTATGGTGGTTATGATTTTTTTGTATAAAGCACAATTATTCCAATTCCTTGTTGATGCTTTTTACTCCTTTCTTTTTCACCCCACTGCTTGGTTATTCGTTAAACTGAGGGTGCGGTCTGGGACTCCCTGAAAGCTCAGGGCTTATGGTCTCGGGAAGAAACGCTTCTCCCGATAAACATTCTGGAACTGAGGGCAATATTCAACGCTCTTCAGGCATGGCCTCAACTAGCTGCGGCCAAGTTCATCAGATTTCAGTCGGACAACATCACGACTGTAGCTTGCGTCAATCATCAGGGGGGAACAAAGAGTTCCCTAGCGATGACGGAAGTAACCAAAATAATCAGGTGGGCGGAGGATCACTCCTGCCATCTCTCAGCAATTCACATCCCAGGAGTAGACAACTGGGAGGCGGAGTTTCTAAGTCGTCAGACTTTTCACCCGGGGGAGTGGGAACTCCATCCGGAGGTATTTGCCCAGCTGACTCAGCTATGGGGCACTTCAGAGTTGGATCTGATGGCGTCCCGTCAGAACACCAAACTTCCTCTCTACGGGTCCAGGTCCCGGGACCCCAAGGTGGTACTGATAGATGCTCTAGCAGCGCCTTGGTCCTTCAATCTGGCTTATGTTTTTCCACGTCATCTGTCCCACCATGGACACTGCCAATGAGGCAGGATCTTCTTATACAGGGTCCGTTCAAGCATCCAAATCTAATTTCTCTACGTCTGACTGCTTGGAGATTGAACGCTTAATTCTATCAAAGCGTGGTTTCTCTGAGTCAGTTATAGATACTCTGATTCAGGCTAGAAAGCCTGTCACCAGGAAAATCTACCATAAGATATGGCGGTAATATCTTTGTTGGTGTGAATCCAAGGGTTTACTCATGGAGTAAGATTAGGATTCCCAGGATATTGTCTTTCCTCCAAGAAGGATTGGAGAAAGGATTGTCAGCTAGTCCCTTAAAAGGACAGATATCTGCTCTGTATATCCTTTTACACAAGTGTCTGGCAGAGGTACCAGATGTTCAAGCGTTTGCTCAGGCTTTAGTCAGAATCAAGCCTGTCTATAAACCTGTGGCTCCGCCATGGAGTCTAAATCTAGTTCTTTCAGTTCTTCAAGGGGTTCTGTTTGAACCTTTACATTCCATAGATATTAAGTTGTTATCTTGGAAAGTTTTGTTTTTGGTAGCTATCTCTTCTGCTCGAAGAGTTTCAGAATTATCTGCCTTACAGTGTGCTTCACCTTACCTGGTGTTCCACGCTGATAAGGTTGTTTTGCGTACCAAACCTGGTTTTCTTCCTAAAGTTGTTTCTAACAAGAATATTAACCAGGAAATAGTTGTTCCTTCTCTGTGTCCTAATCCTTCTTCGAAGAAGGAACGTCTGTTACACAATCTTGATGTAGTTTGTGCTTTAAAGTTCTATTTACAAGCAACTAAGGATTTCAGACAAACATCTTCCTTGTTGGTTATCTATTCTGGTAAGAGGAGAGGTCAGAAAGCGACTGCTACCTCTTTCCTTTTGGCTGAAAAGCATCATCCGTTTGGCGTATGAGACTGATGGCCAGCAGCCTCCTGAAACTATTACTGCTCATTCTACCAGAGCAGTGGCTTCCACATGGGCTTTTTAAAATGAGGCTTCTGTTGAGCAGATTTGTAAGGCAGCGACTTGGTCTTCACTGCATACTTTTGCCAAATTTTACAAATTCGATACTTTTGCTTCTTCGGAGGCTATTTTTGGGAGAAAGGTTTTGCAAGCAGTGGTGCCTTACGTTTAAGGTACCTGTCTTGTTCCCTCCCTTCATCCGTGTCCTAAAGCTTTGGTATTGGTATCCCACAAGTAAAGGATGAATCCGTGGACTGGATACACCTTACAAGAGAAAACAGAATTTATGCTTAGCTGATAAATTACTTTCTCTTGTGGTGTATCCAGTCCACGGCCCGCCCTGGCAATTAAGTCAGGTAAAAATGTTTTGTTTAAACTACAGTCACCACTGCACCCTATGGTTTCTCCTTTTTTTTCCTAACCTTTGGTTGAATGACTGGGGGGTGGAGCTAGAGGGGGAGCTATATAGACAGCTCTGCTGTGTGCTCTCTTTGCCACTTCCTGTAGGGAAGGAGAATATCCCACAAGTAAGGATGAATCCGTGGACTGGATATACCACAAGAGAAAGTAATTTATCAGGTAAGCATAAATTCTGTTTTTTCGTTCTCTTGGTATTTTTTTTGAAAAAAATAGGAATGTAAGCTTAGGAGCCAGACCATTTTTGGTTCAGCACCCACTAGCTGATCACAAACTACCCCTCTACACTATTAACCTCTAAACCACCACAACCCTCATGGCAAAATACCCTCTAACTAACCAAACCCACCACCTAAGTTACCCCCCCCAAAAAAAAATATCCTACCATTACAGAAAAAACTAATAATTTACCAAAACTAAAAAAAACAAACGTTATTCTTCCTATTCTAAAACTAAAGCCCAGGTTCTAACAACCCATTCTACAAGAACCCCCCCCCCCCCCCCACACACACACAAAAGCTATCTAAAAATCCTACAATAAAAATTGCACATTCGCTTGGGCAATGCCATTGCCCCTCAAAAAAACGGAGGTGGTCTTCTATCTTCATCAATCTTCGGATCTTCCGTCCCTGACGTCCTCTTCTTGCGGTCATCTGCCACCCACTGAATTTTGAATGCGAGATACCCCATTTATATAGGGGTACCCTTGCAATCATATTGGCTGATTTTCAAATTCAAATCAACAAATATAAAAAGCTTTCATTTTATTGGCTGATTTGAATTTCAAATTGTGGACTCTCACCACCAAGAAAGAAAGGAATTTATCAGGTAAGAATAAATGTGTTTTTTTTAATTGTACTATGAACTTGAAATTTAGAATCTAAAAAATATGTAATCACAAAGGGTACCACATGGTGTGTCATATGTGAGTATGACAGCTGAACACAAAATGCCAAATAAATATATATGATAGTGTCTATGGATATGCTGAGGATATGGAGCACCTCAGCAAGCTCACTCCAGTCCCAGCCTCAAGCAGGAACTCTCAGCCAGCAATAACTATTAAAAATAATGTAATTTATTAAAATTACAAATAAAAAACAAATGAAAAATGTGCAACCGCAATAGCGTAAAAGCTGTATTACACAGCAGTGACAGCAACAAGTTTCTCTGCGCTAACTCCAAGGATTTGAGGTCCAAGGATTTCAATACCTTCTTGATAATCTATAACGATAAATGATTCATGGCTGTTGCTATTTTAGTACTGAAATGTTCATATACAACCAAATAATTTCTTAATTCTTTTTTTGTAATGCTCTGTTTTTATTTTTACGATTAGCTACCTGTATATAATAAGACTTGGATGTGTGTCATTTTAAACTCATCTAAATGTAACTGGTGTTTCCTTTCCTTCCCTCTATGTGATGGATGACACAGCTCCATGAATGGAGTGTTCAGGTATAAGTATGTCCATATGCTGTAGATCTTTGGCTTTGCTTTATGCATGTTCCTATTTAATAGCTTCAGACTTTAATTTCCTGTATGATTCTACGTTTTTTGCTGCTAGATGCATGTTTATTTAAAAGATAACAATGACTTAAAAATGCAGCCAGGTCTAGATGCCTTGCATAACAAGATTGGTCACTTTTTCTAACTTATGATGGCTGTAATTTGCATTTCTTGTTAGCCAGTATCACCTTATACTATGTAATTGGTCTTCCATTGCCTAGCTGAAGTGCTTGCTTTATTAAATGCTACTGTAGAACATCTTTGATCTTCTGTCCTTTACTAATGTTGTTCCTTTATACACTATGTGAAAATGTACCTGTATGATACCAGCTCCTATTTTTTTTTTTTTACTTATATAGCTGGAGACCTTGGAGGCCAAAGTAAAAGAGAAGGATGCTGATTGTAACTTGCTGCTACAAGGGAGAAATGATTTAGAGCAGCAAATTGCAGAAAGTAATGATGAGCTTGATAAGATGTTAATGAGAATCCAGGAACTGGAACAGGCTGCCCTGAGCAATGCAGAAGCAGCAAAGAAGTGCAGCAAACTGGAGGCAGAGCTACAAAATATGGTTCAAAAAGAGCAGGAACTTCTGCAGGTAAAGCTAAAGCATAGTTTACGTCCCCCTTTAGGTTTTCATCTTCTGCTGAATTCAGACTAAGGTGTACACTTATTAAAATACATCTACATACAAAGTATTTAAATACGGGCACAAATAGCTTTTCAAGATAAATGCTTCCCATCTTTAGTTTTACAGAGAGTTATTCTCACAGCGCTAGAATGACCTATAGCTCCTATCTAAAATGGGCCCCCAATGTCCACGGGAAGAGTACTAATAGAAGATAAGTTAAGAGTGGAGCGCCAACAAGGGCAAGGTCTAGTGTGTGTGTGAGGGATGTGTTCACACTATCTTATATGGGGGCTATATCCCTGTGATTAACTGCAAAGGTTAATAATGGTTATAAAATGATAAGGATAAAATTAATAACACAATTTTAATACAAACACAAATTACATCACTAAACATGGATCCATGGTACATAAAAACATATATATATATATATATTTATAAAAACAATTCTAAAAAACACAACACTTAAAATATAGGTTTGAATACCAGGGGGAATGTGTCCCTCCAAGAGAAAGTTACGATATTGTTAGAACTGATATGGGTATGTAAATCGTAGAGGTGGTTGGACTCAACTACCCTCTATAACATTGGGTTCAGGGCTACCCGAAAATGGTTCAAATCACTGGTAGGTTGGTTCCTACTAGTCTGATCAATGCAATATACAAATTGTACAGAAGCAGAAAAATATATAAAAATATGAGAAAATACAAATAAAAATTCACAATGTGGTGTGTATCATATGTGAAAAAAGGGGGAAAATGGTTATAAAAGAAGGTGATCACAGATTGTACTAGTGTGTACACAAACTAGTGTTGATAAAAAAATGAATCCAAAAAGTGATAACAAAAAAATCTTGAAAAATAAAACTATAAACCTGTGTGAAAAAAATATATATGTGTAAAAAAATAAGTGACAAATCACACAGTGAGTGATGTGTGAGATGGTGAGTGGAAAAGGAGTTTGTGTAAAAAAGTACAAAATACAAATAAATACAATAAGAAAACAAACATTACCCTGGAGCTCAGTGTGCATAGGGACCTCAGGACTTGCTGAAGATTGGTGTGGGCTGGAAATCTTTGCCAGGGTAGAAACTAACTTTGTGCAGCTTTCAGGATATGTAGAAGTGGAACATACAATGAAGATAAATTTGACCTAACAGGATTCTGATGTATTCAAGGAAAAGTAAAGGATTAAAGGTTTTGAGGATTTCCCAGCCTTCTACTTTTATTTCATTTTTTTCACATTGTTATATCCATTTTTCTTTGCCTTGACATCAAGGATTTGAACTGTTTATCTATTGCACAATCTTGAGGATTTGAACTATTTATCGGAACCATTATCTTTTATTTATTTTTGGATACATTTTCTATCAGGATCACCATAATGTCACCACCATCTGATTTTTATGGACACTAATTTGGAACTAATTTGAGTTTCATTTTATGACTTTTGGGGACGTTTTCTAGGAATATATTTTTGTTTTCTTATTGTATTTATTTGTATTTTGTACTTTTTTACACAAACTCCTTTTCCACTCATATAAGATAGTGTGAACACATCCCTCACACACACACTAGACCTTGCCCTTGTTGGCGCTCCACTCTTAACTTATCATCTTTAGTTTTACCTCACAATTGTAGAAAAAAACAAATGTAATACTTTCAGCTAAAATGAGACCTCTTAGCGCTCTCAACCATGGACAGCATGACTTTTTTGCAGGAAGAACAAGACCGGAGAGAGTACACTTATAAACAGTCTGTGGTTAGAGAATACAGATTTCCAGTGCCAGTTGGTACAGTTTTGTAAGTACTACATAAACTGAGGAAAGAAATGTATTACAAAAGTGTAAGTCCAGTTCTGTTAGTTTCTTATGGTTACTCCATGTGAGTACCCTGGTCTGTTCGGAAGCAGAAGACCTATGGGTTTTCAAGTGGGGTATAGCTCTTGGATTAAGTAAAATAATACAACCCCCCCCCCCCCCCCCCCAAAAAAAACCCCCAAAAAAACCCCCCCAAAAAACAAACATTAAAAGCAACTTTAAACCCTGAAGCTAATTCTCCATAAAAAGGTCTCTTCATTTATAGTGTGTGTGTGTGTATGTGTATATATATATATATGTGTGTGTGTGTGTATATATATTTATATATATATATATATATATATATATATATATATATATATATATATATATATATATATATGTATAAAGTTTGAAGTACAGATTCATTATTTATTTTGCCTGCTTTTCCTAAATTTTTAGATCTGAAAGTTGTTAGTTTTTCAATTCCAAACAGAGAAGCTAGAGTTTACTTTGAAAAATGTATAAACTAAACGCTCTTACATGCTGCACAGTGATTTATTTTATCTCTCATTTATTTTTGTCCCTAACTAGACACAACAATGGAGATAAGATAGATAATGTTTAAGAGTCTTTTAAAGTCACTTGACTTCAAAGCAACGCACAAACACACACATATATATTTATTTATAAAAATAGAACTCTTCCAATATATGAAAAATATATACTAGTTTACCTATTGTGCAATTTTGAATTGTATTTCTCTTACAAGGTGTATCCAGTCCACGGATTCATCCTTACTTGTGGGATATTCTCATTCCCTACAGGAAGTGGCAAAGAGAGCACACAGCAGAGCTGTCCATATAGCTCCCCCTCAGGCTCCGCCCCCCCCAGTCATTCTCTCTGCCGCTCTAACAAGTAGCATCTCCACGGGAGGGTAAAGTGAATGTGGTGTTAGATTTGTAGTTTTTATTTCTTCAATCAAAAGTTTGTTATTTTAAAATAGTGCCGGTTTGTACTATTTACTCTGTGGCAGAAAGTGATGAAGATTTCTGCTGAGAGGAAAACGATTTTAGCATGTTGTAACTAAAATCCATTGCTGTTCCCACACAGGACTGTTGAGTACCAGAAAACTTCAGTTGGGGGGGAACAGTTTGCAGGCTTAGCTGCTATAAGGTATGTTCAGTCATTTTTTTCTAGTCAAGACGTAGTAATGCTAGAAGACTGACAAGATCCCCATGTGGGGAAGGTAAGCCATATTCTGACACTTAGTATAGATAGAAGGCTTAATTAAAAGGGCTCAAAACACTGGGGGACACTGTTAACAGGCAATCGATTGTTTTATAACAAAAATCTGATCTTTTTACAAGTTTTTATTACATTTGGAACGTTTTTATGGGGTTTATTCCACATGGCATATATTTAGATACCTATTTAGGCTTGTGAAGGCTCCACAACTCCAGAGTGGAGAGGGAGGGGGCCTAGATTTCGCGCCTCAGTTGCGCAGTTGATATTGCAGGCAGCTTCATGCAGCTTCACGTGGAGGGTCCAAAGATTACTTGAGGACTTCAGAGAGGCTTATTTTCGATCAAAACTAATCCCCAAGGAAGGTAGGGCCACAGCAGATTGCTGTGGCATGGTGCTGTAGTTTGCTAACCGGTTGCCAGCTTTAATTTGCTCCGGTTTGGCCATTAAGGGGTTAATTGACTTGAAATTCACTGTGCAATCATTTCAAAGCATTAGGATCATATGGCGAAAATTTCATAAAGATTGGGTTATTTTTCTGTATTTGAGTGCTGTCTAAGTCTGTTTAACATGTCAGAGCCTACAGATAGACGTTGTTCTATGTGTTTAATAGCCATGGCGGAACCCCATTTACATTTGTGTTTAAAGTGTGCTAAGGTATCTAAGCATTTTAAAGACCATGCAGTGATACTTAAAAACGTTGCACAAGATGATTGTTTAACGGAAGGTAATAAGGATAGTCCACCTTCCTCTCCCCATGTGTCGACACCAGTTACGCCCGCGCAAGCGATGCCTAGTACCTCTAGCGCATTGGCCCCTATTACATTACAACAATTAGCAGCAGTCATGGATAATTCCCTTGCGGCCTTTCTATCCAAACTGCCAGTTTTTCCTAAAAAGCGTGATAGCTCAGTTTTAAGAACAGAGGATGAGCAATCAGAAGCTTTGGATGATTTATCCGTTGTACCCTCACAACACTCTGAAGTGGCAGTGAGGGACGTGCTGTCCGAGGGAGAAATTTCTGACACAGGAAAGGTTTCTCAGTGGGCAGAATCAGATTCCTTAGCGTTTAAGTTTAAGCTGGAACACCTCCGCGTACTGCTTAAGGAGGTTTTGGCTACGCTGGATGATTGCGACCCCATGGTGGTCCCAGAAAAATTGTGTAAAATGGACAAGTTTCTAGAAGTCCCTGTATACACTGATGCGTTTCCGATCCCGAAGAGGGTGGCGGATATTGTAACTAGGGAGTGGGAGAGACCAGGTGTACCTTTTGTTCCCCCCACTATCTTTAAGAAAATGTTCCCCATAACTGACCCCAGGCGGGACGCGTGGCAGATGGTCCCTAAGGTAGAGGGAGCAGTTTCAACACTAGCCAAGCGCACAACTATACCAATAGAAGACAGTTGTGCTTTCAAAGATCCTATGGATAAAAAGTTAGAAGGTTTACTTAAGAAAATATTTGTTCAACAAGGTTTCCTTCTTCAACCGATTGCCTGCATTATTCCTGTGACTACTGCAGCGGCTTTTTGGTTTGAGGCGCTGGAGGAGTCGCTCCAGAGGGAGACTTCATATGACGAAGTCATGGATAGAATTCATGCTCTAAAGCTGGCTAATTCTTTTATCACAGATGCCGCTTTACAATTAGCTAAGTTAGCGGCGAAAAATTCTGGTTTTGCCATTATGGCGAGGAGAGTGCTTTGGCTCAAATCATGGTCGGCTGACGTGTCGTCCAAAACAAAATTGCTAAATATTCCTTTCAAGGGAAAGACCCTTTTCGGCCCCGAGTTGAAAGAAATTATTTCGGATATCACTGGGGGAAAGGGCCATGCCCTCCCGCAAGATAGACCGTTTAAGGCCAAAAACAAGGCTAATTTTCGCTCCTTTCGCAACTTCAGGAGCGACCCTGCTTCAACCTCTACTAACGCAAAGAAGAGGGTAACATTTCACAGCCCAAAGCAACCTGGAAACCCTTGCAGGGCTGGAACAAAGGTAAACAGGCCAAGAAGCCTGCGGCTGCTACTAAGACAGCATGAAGGGGTGGCCCCCGATCCGGGACCGGATCTAGTAGGGGGCAGACTCTCTCTCTCTTTGCTCAGGCTTGGGCAAGAGATGTCCCAGATCCCTGGGCATTAGAAATCGTTGCTCAGGGATATCTTCTAGAATTCAAGGACTCTCCTCCAAGGGGAAGGTTCCACATTTCTCGTTTGTCTTCAGACCAGACAAAGAAACAGGTGTTCTTACGCTGTGTAGAAGATCTACTAAAGATGGGAGTGATATATCCAGTTCCAATTGCAGAACAAGGACTGGGTTTTTACTCAAACCTGTTTGTAGTTCCCAAAAAAGAAGGAACTTTCAGGCCAATCCTGGATCTAAAAATTCTAAACAAATTCCTCAGAGTTCAATCATTCAAAAGGGAAACCATTCTGCCAATTTTGCAGATGATCCAGGAAGGTCAATATATGACTACCGTGGATCTAAAGGATGCGTACCTACATATTCCTATCCACAAAGATCACCATCAGTTCCTAAGGTTCGCTCCCAGAATTTTTACAAAGGTGCTAGGGTCCCTCCTAGCGGTACTAAGACTGCGGGGCATTGCAGTAGCACCTTACCTAGACGACATCTTAATACAGGCGTCGTCTTTTCACAGAGCCAAGGCTCATACGGACATTGTTCTGGCCTATCTAAGGTCTCACGGGTGGAAGGTGAACGTCAAAAAAAGTTCTCTGTCCCCGCTCACAAGGGTTCCCTTCCTGGGAACACTAATAGACTCGGTAGAAATGAAAATATTTCTGACGGAGGTCAGGAAGTTAAAGCTTTTAACTAGTTGCCGAGTTCTTCATTCCATTCCTCGGCCTTCTGTAGCTCAGTGCATGGAGGTAATCGGATTAATGGTCGCGGCAATGGACGTGGTCCCTTTTGCTCGAATTCATCTCAGACCACTGCAACTGTGCATGCTCAAACAGTGGAATGGGGATTATGCACAAGTACAACTGGACCAGAAAACCAGAGATTCTCTTCTGGTGGTTGTCTCAGGATCACCTGTCTCAGGGAATGTGCTTCCGCATACCGGAGTGGATCATTGTCACAACCGATGCCAGTCTGTTAGGCTGGGGTGCGGTCTGGGACTCCCTGAAAGCTCAGGGCCTATGGTCTCGGGAGGAATCAATTCTCCCGATAAACATTTTGGAACTGAGAGCGATATTCAACACGCTCCAGGCATGGCCTCAACTAGCGGCGGCCAAATTCATCAGATTTCAGTCGGACAACATCACGACTGTAGCGTATATCAATCATCAGGGAGGAACAAAGAGCTCCTTAGCGATGAAGGAAGTAACCAAGATCATCAAATGGGAGGAGGATCACTCCTGCCACCTATCTGCAATCCACATCCCAGGAGTAGACAACTGGGAGGCGGATTTTCTAAGTCGTCAGACTTTTCACCCGGGGGAGTGTGAACTCCACCCGGAGGTTTTTGCTCAGCTGACCCAGCTATGGGGCATTCCAGAATTGGATCTGATGGCGTCCCGTCAGAACACCAAACTTCCTCTTTACGGATCCAGGTCCAGGGACCCCAAGGCAGCATTGATAGAAGCTCTAGTAGCGCCTTGGTCCTTCAATCTGGCTTATGTCTTTCCACCGTTTCCCCTTCTCCCTCGGCTGGTAGCCAGAATCAAACAGGAGAAGGCTTCTGTAATTCTGATAGCGCCTGCGTGGCCACGCAGGACTTGGTATGCAGACCTAGTGGACATGTCATCTGTTCCACCTTGGACACTGCCATCGAGGCAGGATCTTCTCATACAGGGTCCATTCAAGCATCCAAATCTAGTTTCTCTGCAACTGACTGCTTGGAGATTGAACGCTTAATTCTATCTAAGCGTGGATTCTCTGAATCGGTTATAGATACTCTGATCCAGGCTAGAAAGCCTGTCACCAGGAAGATTTACCATAAGATATGGCGGAAATATCTTTGTTGGTGTGAATCCAAGGGTTACTCGTGGAGTAAAGTTAGGATTCCCAGGATATTGTCCTTTCTCCAAGATGGATTGGAGAAAGGATTGTCAGCTAGTTCCTTAAAGGGACAGATATCTGCTCTGTCTATCCTGTTACACAAGCGTCTGGCAGAAGAACCAGACGTTCAAGCATTTGCACAGGCTTTAGTCAGAATTAAGCCTGTCTATAAACCTGTGGCTCCTCCATGGAGTCTTAATTTAGTTCTTTCAGTTCTTCAAGGGGTTCCGTTTGAACCTTTACATTCCATAGATATTAAGTTATTATCTTGGAAAGTTTTGTTTTTGGTAGCTATTTCTTCTGCTCTAAGAGTTTCAGAATTGTCTGTGCAGTGTGATTCACCCTATCTGGTGTTCCATGCAGATAAGATTGTTTTGCGTACCAAACCTAGTTTCCTTCCAAAAGTGGTTTCTAATAAGAATATTAACCAGGAAATCATTGTTCCTTCTCTGTGTCCTAATCCAGTTTCTAAGAAGGAACGACTATTACACAATCTTGATGTGGTTCGTGTTTTAAAATTCTATTTAAAAGCAACTAAAGATTTCAGACAAACATCATCCTTGTTTGTTGTCTATTCTGAGGAGAGGTCAGAAAGCGACTGCTACCTCTCTTTCCTTCTGGCTGAAAAGCATCATCCGATTGGCTTATGAGACTGCTGGACAGCAGCCTCCTGAACGAATTACAGCTCATTCCACCAGAGCTGTGGCTTCCACATGGGCTTTCAAGAATGAGGCTTCTGTTGAACAGATTTGTAAGGCAGCGACTTGGTCTTCACTGCATACTTTTGCCAAATTTTACAAATTCGATACTTTTGCTTCTTCGGAGGCTATTTTTGGGGGAGAGGTTTTGCAAGCAGTGGTGCCTTCCGTTTAGGTTACCTGACTTGTTCCCTCCCTTCATCCGTGTCCTAAAGCTTTGGTATTGGTATCCCACAAGTAAGGATGAATCCGTGGACTAGATACACCTTGTAAGAGAAAACAGAATTTATGCTTACCTGATAAATTACTTTCTCTTGCGGTGTATCCAGTCCACGGCCCGCCCTGTCAATTAAGTCAGGTTAAAATTTTTTCATTTAAACTACAGTCACCACTGCACCCTATGGTTTCTCCTTTTTCTCCTAACCGTCGGTCGAATGACTGGGGGGACGGAGCCTGAGGGGGAGCTATATGGACAGCTCTGCTGTGTGCTCTCTTTGCCACTTCCTGTAGGGAATGAGAATATCCCACAAGTAAGGATGAATCCGTGGACTGGATACACCGTAAGAGAAAGTAATTTATCAGGTAAGCATAAATTCTGTTTTTAACAAAACTAGTCATGTTGTAAAATTTTACATGTTGCTAAGTCGTCTAATTTTGTACAGTGTTTTAAAACCACTGTATGATGTATAATTAATTAAAATCTTGATACTTGAGAGAACAAGCCAAATAGATTTAACTTTATACTTTTTTTTTTTTCCTGGGGTTCAATGTTATAAATATATGTCTGTTCAACTGACTAGGAGTAATCCGTTAAGGAGGTCTAAGGGATGAAATATAGGTTGCTATATATTTATAACTTTCCTAGTCCCCAGTAATCAAGTTTAGTGCACAATTATAAATAAACTTTGGTTGCTTTTTTTCAAAATATGCATTTACTGTGTTACTCAATTTGTGTAAATGCAAGAGACCTAGCACCAGCTAACAAATTATTTGGTACTAGGCGATAAACCTGCCCAGAGAGCAGTCTATTTAAAAAAAAAAAAAAAAAAAAAACCCCAAAGCTAAAATAACAAAAAATTGCACCACCCTGCCATTTTTGGAATCCACTTGGATGCAGCTTATGCTGCATCCAGGTAGATTCTTTTGGCTGCACGCGCAGCCAACATTCCTTTGAGGATGCTTGCGCAACTGGTGCCGGCGACGGACGCGTTACAAACACGATTATAGTATAGATATCTTTACCTTTTCAGAGCCTTAATTTTAGCTAGTTAGAGTGCAAGTACAAATCTGTATTGTGCTCTACAAGAGCATTAGTAACCAGGTGACTGTACCCGATTTGAGATGTATGGGGTATTTTAGTAAGAGCTGCATAATTTATGGTAAACTATATGATAGTGACCTCGGCAATTCAAGCTTATGTTGTTCTCTCTTTTGGCACCTACAGGATAAAGATGCTTTGCAACATCAGCAGCTCAACAATGTGCTTCAGATCTCGGCTCTCCAATCAAAGCTAGATGAAGCTCGTCATAGGTTACCTTTAGAGGCAGAACCTGGTAATGACATTAAGGAGCAGTTATTGGCTGAACGTGAAGCCCTGTTTAAGAAGGAGAAAGAGGTAACAAAAAGTTGAAGCAAGCAATAACAAAATCTGTGAAAAGAACACGCTTAGTCTTAGTCTGCTTTATCTTGTTACAGGCTGAAAGTCTTTATGCTCAGCTTGAGCAGTTCAGTGAAAACCTTATGAACAAAACAGAGGAGATACGTCAGCTGAAGCTGCAGCTGGAGATGGTGCATAAGCAGAGTGAGCTGACGATACATCAGATCAAAGAAGAAAACTCGCAGCTTAAGGTATGAACCAGCTGATTGATAAGCATAATAGTAATTGGGAGTGGCCTGTAATATTTGTTGTTCATTTCTAATAGGATGATTTGTCCTCTCTGCAAATGCATTGGGATCATAAGAAAGACAACTCTTCACTGAAGTTTCCTCAGGCTTTACTGCAGGAAAAGAACCAGGAAATTGATCATCTAAACGAGCAGCTCGTTAGACTGCAACACGAGTTAGAAAGTGTGGTGAGGAATTCCTTGTTTTTTATCATACTACCAGCACTTTTCCTTATTTTTAGGACACTAAGGGTCATTTGTTAAGCATTAATCACTGCCTTGCCATGGGATATTCGGATCCTGAAATGCTTCCCCTCAGATAACTGATAAACATATGACAGATCATAACTTTAAAGCCTCTGCTTTTTTTTATTTTGTTTTCGTGTAATTCATGGGCTAACAAGAAACCACAATTGCTATATAACACTCACAAAAAAAATGTCAAACCTTTTTTTGTTTTGGACCAAACATTAACACACGTCAACAAAGGTTGGCCAGTTAAGTGTAAACCAGATAGAAAACCCAAGGCCTGAAATCCCACCTTTTCAGCTTGGTATAAGACTTCACTAATTCCCAACAGGCAGATTATTTTGTTTTGGACTTCTAAATCTAATTTGACTAATTTCTGAGATTCCTTTAATATCAGTTTTTTCAAATGCTAAGAATAAAAAGTAATGTCCACTTCAACATGTGATTCATGGTGTGTCTTCATCATGGGTTTTATACAGTGAATCATACTTTTAAATATTGGTCTTTATTGCATTGGTAGTATGTTGTTTCAGTTCAGTGTCTTCTCATGTTTGTAAGAAGCGTTTGGTTAAGAAGGTTTTCCAGACAGCTCCTCCTTAGACCTAGCAACAAGATTTTTTTTTTCTCCTTCCCTCTACCAGACCCCCAACTGTCCCTATTTGTGGACAGTCCCTGATTCTAAGCTTTGTCCCTGTGAGATAGCCATGTCCCTATTTGCAGAATTTCCCACCCACAGAGCACCCTGATACCCACTATCCCAACCCCCTCCCAATACGGCTCCTGCCACAAAACTGACTGATCCCTGATACTCAGCCACAAATGTTGGGAGATATGCTGTACCTTCATATTGATCCCTTCGGTACAAATGTGGTATTGTACAATGTGTGAGAAATAAACTGATTTATACTGATAATTAAGTATTAACACAACTGTTGTGTTTTTTATGCCTTGTATGATTCTAAAAGTCTTTACAGCCAAACCTCTCTAAATCTCTGTCACTCTATTTGTGTGTGCGTGTTTCGGCTAGGTCTACCTCTCCTTACTTTCCAAATAGGTCCTAGCTTAAACATATCATTAGTGTTTGCAGGGAGTTTAGAGGAGGAAGAGGGGAGTTAAGCCTTTTGGGACATTTTCACCTACCATTAGAGAGTGGTATAGCCGTTTATTACCACCTGATACATGTCCTTTTGAGTTAAAGAAATAGACCAGTTTTTTTAAATTAATTTTAATTATGTTGTCTTTATACAATTATTTTTCCTCTTAGATTACAGATTCCCAAAGTACAGAAATTGAGGATTTAAGGTCACTGGTTGAACATCTCCGTAGTGACCTAGAGAGGGTTCAGAAGGACAAAGAGGAGGAGGTGGAGCAGCTGCATGAAGTGATTGAGAAATTGCAGCATGAGCTTGAACAGTTGGGACCCAACAGACATGAGGTCAGTGATAGCCAGGAGAGCCTAGATCAACTGGGTTTGGGAGAAGTGGAGAACCTGCAGAAAGAACTGAGGAAAGGGTCTCGGGAGGCATCGGGTGAAAAAGCTACAGAGATTGACAAGGATATGTCTGTCAAAGAGGACCTACAGCAGTTGTATGTACATGAGATAGAGGAACTTCAGCACCAGCTGAAGGAGAAAGAAGTTTTGTTCAAGACGGAGGTTGAGGTCCTAGAGCAGAATCTGCACAACTTAAAAGAATCCAACAGACAACAGAAACATGAGCTGAGTTCTTTACATATGCAAGATAGCAGCCTTCAGGAAGAGCGTGATCTGCTTATGACTCGCTTGACTCAAAGAGAAGCAGAGGTTGCTGATCTCTCCAACCAGATTCAAGATCTAGAAGATGCTCTTCGACAAAGGGAAGCCTCACTGATAGAAATGGAATTGCTAGTACGAACAGTGCAAGAACAGCGTGCAGCAGATATTTCAGAATTAGAGTGTCAGCTGGCTCAAAGAGATGCCTGTCTGGAACTGTCTGGCACAGAGCTAAAGGAGCTGCATGCACACAGTTCTGTTATGAATGCAGAACTATGTGAACAGAAGGCTGCTCTGCAAGAGATTTTAGAGAAATGCTCCAAGGAGCAGCCTGAGAAAGAAGAGAAGTACAAATATGAAATAACGGAGTTAAAACAGCACCTGAGCGAGAGTAAGGGAAAAGTGCAAACACTGACTAAAGCATTGCAGATGCTGGAAACACATAAAAATCTCCAAAGTCCCTTGATATCTGAGCCATATCTGGTAAGGTTTAGTCTTTTTTTATTTATGTTTTCCCCCTCTCACCTAGACTGCTAGAATGCTTCTGCAAATGAACAGTACTATTTCTGTATGTAGTCCTTTTGGAATAAAACCCAAATTTCTTTCATATAGGTGACGAGAGTCCATGATCCGTTACATATGGGATATACATTCCTACCACTAGGAGGAAGCAAAGTTTCTCAAACCCCAAGAGCCCTATAAAACCCCTCACACATACCTTAGTTTTTAATTTGCCTCCGTTGGAGATGGTTAAAGCATGAAGATGCGTATGATTTTTTTCAGTGAAAGGGGCTTTCAGTCTATGTTGAAGCCTGTGTCCCCTCAGAGTACAGTGCTTGTCAAAGGGATATATGGGGTATGGTTTGTATTGGGGTATGGTTTGTAATAACATGGTTTGGACTCATGGGAAATCCTTTATAGGCCCTCTGTAAATTCGGTCGCAGGGTCTAGTCTTCTGCCACCCCTTACATTATACTTGTATTCCATTACCTCTGCTGATATGTTTCAGTACTTGTTTGGCTGTCTTCTACTTGCTTGATAGTGGACTAAAAGTATGTGTTACATATTTATATATAGACACTCATATAGCCATATTGTGGTCACTTTTAATTGTTAAAAGTTGATATATATTTTATGTATATATGGTCCCGGGACAGAATATAACATATATAACATATATTTACCCTTGCTTTGTACACAAATTAATATATTTTGGCACGCTTTTTACCAAACCAGTAGTAACCCAATGATTAGCTCAGCTACCTAGCAAGCAGACTGATTTAGAAATTGAATCCAGCTGCAGGTACTTGCACCTTGATTGTGTTTTCAAAAGTTAGTTATTGCAGGTATACCAGTATCCCTTGGAACATGTTCAGTCTAGTTTTTAAACTATCTGTAAAGCTACTTAGATTGCTAGTATTCCTGATATGTAATTAGCAAGAGTCCATGAGCTAGTGACGTATGGGATATACATTCCTACCAGGAGGGGCAAAGTTTCCCAAACCTCAAAATGCCTATAAATACACCCCTCACCACACCCACAATTCAGTTTTACAAACTTTGCCTCCCATGGAGGTGGTGAAGTAAGTTTGTGCTAGATTCTACGTTGATATGCGCTTCGCAGCAGGCTGGAGCCCGGTTTTCCTCTCAGAGTGCAGTGAATGTCAGAGGGATGTGAAGAGAGTATTGCCTATTTGAATACAATGGTCTTCCTCTAGGGGATCTATTTCATAGGTTCTCTGTTATCGGTCGTAGAGATTTCTTCTCCTACCTCCCTTTTCAGATCGACTATATACTCTTATATACCATTACCTCTACTGATTCTCGTTTCAGTACTGGTTTGTCTATCTACTATATGTAGATGAGTGTCTTAGGGTAAGTAAGTCTTATTTTTTTATGACACTCTAAAGCTATGGTTGGGCACTTTATATGTAAAGTTCTAAATATATGTGTTTAAACTTATATTTGCCATGATTCAGGATAATCAGTATTCCTTATTTCAGACAGTCAGTTTCATTATTTGGGATAATGCATATGAATAAATATTTTTTTCTTACCTTAAAAAATTTTCAATTGACTTTTTTTCCCTGTGGGCTGTTAGGCTCTCAGGGCCGAAAATGCTACAATTTATTGCGTCATTCTTGGCGCAGACTTTTTTGGCGCAAAAATTTTGTCATTTCCGGCGCCCTAATTGACGCCGGAAGTTTGTTCGTGGTTGCGTCATTTTTTTGACGTATATGTGTTCAGACGTTTTTTTGCGCCAAAAATGTGGGCGTTGTTTTTTCGGCGTCACAGGATGTGGCATCATACTTGGCGCCAAAAAAGATGGGCATTGTACTTGGCGCCAATAATGTGGGCGTCATTCTTGGCGCCAAAAAATGTGGCCGTCATTCTTGTCTCCACCTTTTTTTCACATTATTTCAGTCTCATTTTTCATTGCTTCTGGTTGCTAGAGGCTTGTTCATTTGGCATTTTTTCCCATTCCTGAAACTGTCCTTTAAGGAATTTGATAATTTTGCTTTATATGTTGTTTTTTCTATTACATATTGCAAGATGTCTCAACCTGACCCTGGATCAGAATCTACTTCTGGAAAGACGCTGCCTGATGCTGGTTCTACCAAAGTTAAGTGCATCTGTTGTAAACTTTTGGTAACTGTTCCTCCGGCTGTAGTTTGTGATAACTGTCATGATAAACTTTCTAATGCAGATTGTGTTTCCATTAGTAATAATCCATTACCTGTTGTAGTTCCTTCAACATCTAATGTTCAGGGTGTCCCTGTTAATATAAAAAAATTTGTATCTAAATCTATTAGGAAGGCTCTGTCTGTTATTCCTCCTTCCAGTAAACGTAAAAGGTCTTTTAAAACTTCTCATATTTCAGATGAATTTTTAAGTGACCGCCATCATTCTGACTTATCTTTTTCTGATGAGGATCTATCTGGTTCAGAAGATTCTGCCTCAGATATTGACACTGATAAATCTTCATATTTGTTTAAGATGGAGTTTATTCGTTCTTTACTTAAAGAAGTGTTAATTGCATTAGATATGGAGGAGTCTAGTCCTCTTGATACTAAATCTACTAAGCGTTTAAATTCGGTTTTCAAACCTCATGTAGTTATTCCAGAAGTTTTTCCAGTTCCTGATGCTATTTCAGAAGTAATTTCTAGGGAATGGAATAGTCTGGGTACTTCATTTACTCCTCCAAGGTTTAAAAAATTGTACCCTGTGCCATCTGATAGATTAGAGTTTTGGGACAAAATCCCTAAAGTTGATGGGGCTATCTCTACTCTAGCTAAACGTACTACTATTCCTACGGCGGATAGTACTTCCTTTAAGGATCCTTTAGATAGGAAGCTTGAATCCTTTCTAAGGAGAGCTTATTTATGTTCAGGTAATCTTCTTAGGCCTGCTATTTCTTTGGCTGATGTTGCTGCAGCTTCCACTTTCTGGTTGGAGGCTTTAGCTCAACAAGTGTCAGACCATAATGCTTATAGCATTGTTAAACTTCTTAAACATGCTAATAACTTTATTTGTGATGCCATTTTTGATATCATTAGAATTGATGTCAGGTATATGTATTTAGCTATTTTAGCTAGAAGAGCTTTATGGCTTAAATCTTGGAATGCAGATATGACTTCTAAGTCAACTTTGCTTTCTCTTTCTTTCCAAGGTAATAAATTGTTTGGTTCACAGTTGGACTCTATTATTTCAACTGTTACTGGGGGGAATTGAGCCTTTTTGCCTCAGGACAAAAAATCTAAAGGTAAATACAGGGCTGCTAATCGTTTTCGTTCCTTTCGTCAGAATAAGGAACAGAAGCCTGACCCTTCCCCTAAAGGAACGGTTTCCTTTGGAAACCTTCTCCCGTCTGGAATAAATCCAAGCCTTTTAGAAAGTCAAAACCAGCTCCCAAGTCCACATGAAGGTGCGGCCCTCATTCCAGCACAGCTGGTAGGGGGCAGGTTACGATTTTTCAAAGATATTTGGATAAATTCGACTCACAGTCTTTGGATTCAGAACATTGTTTCACAAGGGTACAGAATAGGTTTCAAGGTAAGGCCATCTGTGAGAAGATTTTTTCTCTCTCACATTCCAGTAAACCCAGTAAAGGCTCAGGCATTTCTGAAATGTGTTTCAGACCTAGAGTTGGCTGGGGTAATTGTGCCAGTTCCAGTTCTGGAACGGGGTCTGGGGTTTTACTCAAATCTATTCATTGTACCAAAGAAGGAGAATTCCTTCAGACCAGTTCTGGATCTAAAAATATTGAATCGTTATGTAAGGGTACCAACATTCAAAATGGTGACTATAAGGACTATTCTGCCTTTTGTTCAGCAAGGGCATTATATGTCTACAATAGACTTACAGGATGCATATCTTCATATTCCAATTCATCCAGATCACTATCAGTTTCTGAGATTCTCTCTTCTAGACAAGCATTACCAGTTTGTTGCCCTTCCGTTTGGCCTAGCAACAGCTCCAAGGATCTTTTCAAAGGTTCTCGGTGCCCTTCTCTCTGTAATCAGAGAACAGGGTATTGCGGTATTTCCTTATTTGGACGATATCTTGGTACTTGCTCAGTCTTTACATTCTGCAGAATCTCATACGAATCAACTTGTGTCGTTTCTTCAAGAACATGGTTGGAGGATCAATTTACCAAAGAGTTCATTGATTCCTCAGACAAAGGTAACCTTTTTGGGCTTTCTAATAGATTCAGTGTCCATGACTTTGTCTTTAACAGAAAAGAGACGTCTGAAGTTGGTTTCAGCTTGTCGAAACCTTCAGTCTCAATCGTTCCCTTCGGTAGCTTTGTGCATGGAAATTCTAGGTCTCATGACTGCTGCATCGGACGCGATCCCCTTTGCTCGTTTTCACATGAGACCTCTTCAGCTTTGTATGCTGAACCAGTGGTGCAGGGATTATACAAAGATATCACAATGAATATCCTTAAATCCCAATATTCGGTCTTCTCTGACTTGGTGGTTGAATCACCATCGTCTAATTCAAGGGGCCTCTTTTGTTCGTCCAACCTGGACTATAATCTCAACAGATGCAAGTCTTTCAGGTTGGGGAGCTGTATGGGGATCTCTGACAGCGCAGGGGGTTTGGGAATCTCAGGAGGCGAGATTACCAATCAACATTTTGGAACTCCGTGCGATTTTCAGAGCTCTTCAGTTCTGGCCTCTTCTAAAGAGAGAATCGTTTATTTGTTTTCAGACAGACAATGTCACAACCGTGGCGTATGTCAATCATCAAGGTGGGACTCAGTCCTCAAGCTATGAAAGAAGTATCTTGGATACTTGTATGGGCGGAATCCAGCTCCTGTCTAATTTCTGCGGCTCACATCCCCGGTGTAGACAATTGGGAAGCGGATTATCTCAGTTGCCAGACGTTACATCCGGACGAATGGTCTCTTCACCCAGAGGTATTTCTTCAGATTGTTCAAATCTGGGGACTTCCAGAAATAGATCTGATGGCCTCTCATCTAAACAAGAAACTTCCCAGGTATCTGTCCAGATCCAGGGATCCTCAGGCAGAAGCAGTGGATGCGTTGTCTCTTCCTTGGAATTATCATCCTGCCTATATCTTTCCGCCTCTAGTTCTTCTTCCAAAAGTGATTTCCAAAATTTTAATGGAACGTTCGTTTGTACTGCTGGTGGCTCCAGCATGGCCTCACAGGTTTTGGTATGCGGATCTCATTCGGATGGCCAGTTGCCAACCTTGGACACTTCCGTAAGACCAGACCTTCTATCTCAAGGCCCATTTTTCCATCAGGATCTCAAATCCTTAAATTTGAAGGTATGGAAATTGAACGCTTGATTCTTAGTCATAGAGGTTTCTCTGACTCAGTAATTAATACTATGTTACAGGCTCGTAAATCTGTGTCTAGGAAGATTTATTATCGAGTCTGGAAGACTTACATTTCTTGGTGTTCCTCTCATAAATTCTCCTGGCATTCTTTTAGAATTCCTAGAATTTTACAGTTTCTTCAGGATGGTTTGGATAAAGGTTTGTCTGCAAGTTCCTTGAAAGGACAAATCTCTGCTCTTTCTGTTCTTTTTCACAGAAAGATTGCTAATCTTCCCGATATTCATTGTTTTGTACAGGCTTTGGTTCGTATCAAACCTGTCATTAAGTCAATCTCTGCTCCTTGGAGTCTTACTTTGGTTCTGAGGGCTTTACAGGCTCCTCCGTTTGAACCTATGCATTCTCTGGATATTAAATTACTTTCTTGGAAAGTTTTGTTCCTTTTGGCCATCTCTTCTGCTAGAAGAGTTTGAGTTATCTGCTCTTTCTTGTGAGTCTCCTTTTCTGATTTTCCATCAGGATAAGGCGGTGTTGCGGACTTCATTTCAATTTTTACCTAAGGTTGTGAATTCTAACAACATTAGTAGAGAAATTGTTGTCCCTTCATTGTGTCCTAATCCTAAGAATTCTATGGGGAGATCTTTACATTCTTTGGATGTAGTAAGAGCTTTGAAATATTATGTTGAAGCTACTAAAGATTTCAGAAAGACTTCTAGTCTATTTGTTATCTTTTCTGGTTCCAGGAAAGGTCAGAAAGCTTCTGCCATTTCTTTGGCGTCTTGGTTAAAGGGACAGTTCACCCAAAAATTTTCTCCCCTTTAAATTGTTCCCAATGATTCATTTTACCTGCTGGAGTGTTTTAAATTGTTTACAAGTAGCTCCTTTACCCCTATTTTGGCATTTGAAATAGCTGATTTAGCCTGTGGTAGCCCAACCTATTGTGAAAGTTTCTATACTGGAGTATATTCTATTGAATAGCCTAAGTAAACACAGCCAGCAGAAGAGATTACACTCTCAGTAGGGGGCATGGTAGTTAAGCAATAGCATGATAATGTTCCATTGTTCTCTTTATGTATTGAGCTTTAATTTTACAGACAAATATAAGATAAGGAAGCAAGTCTGTGTACATAAAAGTGATAACATAATGAGATCTGATATCACCTGAAGCTCAACCCATTGTAATAGGCTGTTTTTTAAAAGCACAAAACAAGCTACTTTATATACACAAATAAACCGAAAAATGCAATTTCTCATAAATTTTATACTCTACAGCTGGTATAGCAAGTCATTGAAAATACATTCATATAAAAACAATTTTACAGTGTACTGTCCCTTTAAAGTCTTTGATTCATCATGCTTATGTGGAGTCGGGTAAGCCCCCGCCTCAAAGGATTACGGCTCATTCTACTAGGTCAGTTTCTACTTCCTGGGCTTTTAGGAATGAAGCTTCTGTTGATCAGATTTGCAAAGCAGCAACTTGGTCTTCTTTGCATACTTTTAGTAAATTCTACCATTTTGATGTTTTCTCTTCTTCTGAAGCAGTTTTTGGTAGAAAAGTACTTCAGGCAGCCGTTTCAGTTTGATTCTTCTGCATATAATTTCAGTTTTTTTCATTATTAAGATTAAAACTTTTGATTTGGGTTGTGGATTATTTTTTCAGCGGAATTGGCTGTCTTTATTTTATCCCTCCCTCTCTAGTGACTCTTGCGTGGAAGTTCCACATCTTGGGTATCTGCTATCCCATACGTCACTAGCTCATGGACTCTTGCTAATTACATGAAAGAAAACATAATTTATGTAAGAACTTACCTGATAAATTCATTTCTTTCATATTAGCAAGAGTCCATGAGGCCCGCCCTTTTTTGTGGTGGTTATGATTTTTTTGTATAAAGCACAATTATTCCAATTCCTTATTTTTTTTATGCTTTCGCTCCTTTCCTTATCACCCCACTTCTTGGCTATTCGTTAAACTGAATTGTGGGTGTGGTGAGGGGTGTATTTATAGGCATTTTGAGGTTTGGGAGACTTTGCCCCTCCTGGTAGGAATGTATATCCCATACGTCACTAGCTCATGGACTCTTGCTAATATGAAAGAAATGAATTTATCAGGTAAGTTCTTACATAAATTATGTTTTTGTTCATGTCCTTGTCCCCATTACACCTGTTATCAAGCATATTTCTCCTTCTAGGAGTCTTAACCTAGCCCCCATTTTGTTTTGTTGTTGGCGAGGGGTAGGAATGTATATCCCTTATTTAACAGATTGTGGTCTCTTCCCACCATGAAATAAATTAATTTATCAGGTAAGCATACATTGTTAACTTTCTCTCTCCCATGTGAAATTTTGTATCCCAGAGAGCTTCGTTACTTTCTATGGAAGGCATCTCTCATCTCTCTGGGATTTCCAGGTTCCTCTCCTTTTCTTAGAAAATTCAATAAGTTCTGCCTCTGCGAAGTCTGCACTTTAATTAGAAGTTGTAAAATCACAATCCTAAATACACTGCTGTACACAAAATAAAATACGAAATAGAAAGTGCAAAGTTTAAATGTAATGAAATGTAACCTTAAAGGACCACTCTATGCAATAGAATTACATAATTAACAAGTGTATAATAAAAAAGACAAGGCAATAACACTTACTCTGAATTAGATTTTTTTGCTGACAAATTTATTTTTTCTCCCATTTGCCGGCCCCCTGTATCATATGACAGACATCAGCCAATCCCAGACTAGTATACGTATACCCTGTGAGTGCGAATATAACTGCAAAATGTTATAATGTAAATAAACTGGAAACTCCCTTAAATCTGCATCCTCTCTAAGAATTATAAAAGTTTAATTTGACTTGAGTGTCCCTTGAAGTTTAAAGTGATATAAAATAGAAATCACAAAGTGTAAATGCAGCAGAATTTTCATGTCATGCAGTGCTGTATTGCACTGGGCTGGTCTCTCCTTCACAAACAGAAATGCAGGGAACGCCCTTGGAGAGAAGTAAAGCAAAATCTGCCTTTTGAAAATTTCATTAGGGATCTCACAGTGCTGGAGGATTAGTTTAGAATATCTTACCTGAGCAGAGAGGTTTTGAATATCAGGGCCCCAGTGCCTTAACTAGCTCCCAGTAGTGCATTGCTGCTTTTTCAATAAAGGATACTAAGAGAATAAAGATAATTGAAGTACATTGGAATGTTGTTTAAAGTTGTATTCCCTATCTGAACTATAAAGAGGAAAATACAGTTCTCTTGTAGTCTAAATAGTTTATTTTTGTGCTTTCAACAGACTTCACAAACGGAGAAGATGACTAGCACAGAACTTGCTGCAGTAGATGGCAGTGATGAACTGCACAAAACAGTGGCTTTTCTGACTAGAATACAGAATGAACTAGCAGAGCTAAAATCAGATTGCCATTGCAGAGGAGTGATAGATCAAGTCCTGCAGCAACAACTAGAGGTTAGCAGCAATAACATATCTCTTGCCTTTTTTCTGTTCATTCAAACCTGTTTTTCTCAGATATTCATCTGTCACTCTGTGACTAAATACTTCACGCTCACTACATGGGTTATCATCGCTGATGACTTAACCCTTATAAAATGAAATACATACAGCAACTTAAAGTGAATGTAAATTTTGATGCTAAAGTGCCCGGTTTTTAAAAATTCGATTAAAAACATCAAAATTTACATTTCACTCGTGTTGTGAAAAAAAACTTACCTTTTAATCTTGACAGCAGCTCCAGCTTCCTCTGGTCGTCGCAAGCCATTTCTGACGTCAGAAATGATGGATAGGTCATCCTCCAATCACTTCTTCCCCCCGGGGGAATCGGTGTCTGATTCAACGCTGTGATTGGAGGAAGCCGGATTCCTCATTTTAGACCTAGGAAGAGGCTTTGCGACGGACGGAGGAAGCTGGAGCTGCTGTCAAGATTAAAAGGTAAGTATTTTTTCACAACACTAGTGAAATGTAAATGTTGATAAATTAAAGTGCCCCTGTTTTTAATCGAATTTTTAAAAACCTGGCACTTTAGCATCAAAATTGACATTCACTTTAATTCAGCAGCACATTTGACTTAATCTTCTAAATTTAGTAACCAATTTTTTTTCCTGTCCTAACTTTCTTACTCCTTAGACATGAACATAAATCTCACTACTGAGCTTTGTTCATTCTCTTTTAGGAAGTTACACTACGATTGTTCACCTGTCTTGTGAATTGAGATGATCAAGTTCTTATGTAGTAGTGTTCAGTTAGTTGTAAGTGTTGGTTAGAGTTCAGAGAAGTGGTAGAAATATTAACTTTCTGCTTTTGTTTTCCATGTCAAAATAATGTGTGTGTCAAAATTATAGGTTCACTTCCAGAGCAGGGGTGCTCAGGTGCAGAAGCTGCAGGCTGACCAGGTATATCAGCAGAACTTGGATACCGCTCTGTTAGAAGAGCAGGCTAGGAAGAGAACAAATAATCTCCAGAATAAAGACACCAGTGTACTGAGATCCCCAGTAAGGACAAGAAGCTACACAGAAAGTCTTCCCGATTTAAGTACTTGGGACTCTCCAGAGATGGTCAGGAAGCAAGAGGATCACATATACAACATGAGGGTTATTACTTCTTTGTCTGACCTCAGCATAGATCACAGCACAGACCTTCCTTCAAAATCATTTGCTACCCATGAGTTGGGGTCCTGCTCGCTATCTCTTGTTGAAAGCTGCTACTCTCTACCCCATTCCAGTGATACACAAAGGACCAGTCTGGTAAGCACTTACTAACCTCCTGATATTTGTTAATCTGCGGTATAGCTAAAGCAGAGCAAAACTCGCTATATGTCAATGTATTGAACTTTACTATCTGACAGCAGTTTTCATAAAATTACTTTAAAAATAAAATACTTAATACCTGGGTTGATGTTTGTAGCCAAATTTAAAAACAATAAATATTACAAAATTAAACTCCCCAATCAAATAATGAATATATTGTATTATATTATGAAATTTCTGTGCATTCCATGTTTGTGAACGTAACCTCATAACGTGTTTGTTTTTTATTTGCAGTTTCCGATTTGTTTTTTTCCATTCATTTATTTTTTATTTACTTTAAAAAAAAAGTATGCACATGCAGTACTGGAAGCAAAAATAATGAGTTGTTGTATATGTTAATTACATATCTTACTGTTGGATAGCTAATTAGCACATCTAAGCAATACTCCTGCTTGCTTTTTCCCAGAAGAGTTTTGTGTACATTGTTACCAATGCACCAGAGAACTCTGGATTTAAAAATAACACACACACAAAAACACCTACTAGACAAAATATATCTGCATGCCAAATGTCATAAAGATTCATGCAGCATTGTTCGCTGTAGGTTTGGTTTATCATTTACAATGTTAAAAGATAGGGAAAAGTACCTTTTTCAACACTTAGGGCTAGATTACAAGTGGAGCGCTAATTTATTGCTCGCCCGTAAACTGGAAAATTTGCCAGTTTACGGGCAAATGATAAATAAGCAGCCCTTATACGTGGATCAGATCTCTGGTTGATTTTAAAAATGTGCTCCAAACTTATTTATTTTTAATGCCCTGCAGGAGGCGGCAAAGAGCACCACAGCAAAGCTGTTGAATTTCACCTCCCTCCCAACCCAGTCATTCTCTTTGCCTACGTTAAGTGCAAGGAGGTGGTAAATAGGTGTTAGAAAAAGATTCTTCAATCAAGAGTTTATTATTTTTAAAGTAGTACAGGATTGTGCTGCTTTGTCCTGGGGTGTAGTCGTAGTTCATATCAGTCTCTTCAGTAGAACAGTGGTGGCTTTAGAGCGATGGGAACTTGTGGGACATAATTCTCACTGCGCCTCCCATACTGAAGCTGCCCTAATTCTAAAAAAACTGAGGGATCTTACTCAGTCGTTTCCTTTTGTCACAGGTCCATAGGAGGGAGAGGACCTCTTAAACCTGGGAGCTGCCTTACTGTCGGGCAGATGAGGAGGTAAGTGCTGACTTGTTTCCTGGGGGATAGGAAAAGAGGCACTTGATTCATGATGGGACAATAAAGAGACTCATGGGAATATGGGCACTTTATGTATGACCATAACAGCGCAGGCACTGGGGCTGGATGCATAGGCTTATGGTGGTTCTCATCTCCCGGGCGTTTTAATAATATTCACGACCGGGGGAATGCTGGATTTGGCACACCCACAATGGGCGGTTCTAGGGGAAAGCATTGCTCGAGAAGCCTTGTTAACTGTTTTACTGCGCATCTAGTCAGAAGAAGCACTTGTTAGTGTTGTCGGCTGCGCATTTCTGGTGAATTGGAAGCGTGCCAACTAGTGTCTGCAGAGTTCCGGTTCTGTGAGGGAACAGCTCCTGTCTATGAAGTGAGGGTAGCTTTCTTCAGACAGGTAGGCACCTCAGCAAAGTACTGCTGAGGTGTAGCGCTGATCTGCAGGATTATTTTCTATTTCTGTATTACATACGCTAATAAAAGAAAAAAGTTAACGTTTTTACATTTAAAGTTAACGTTTTTTTTGTTCAACTCTAAATTTGCTTAAAAAATTGTCTATTTTTATGACCAATTGTGAGTTAAAGGGACACTCAGGTTAAATTAAATTTCTCCAACATAGGTGTGTCCGGTCCACGGCGTCATCCTTACTTGTGGGATATTCTCTTCCCCAACAGGAAATGGCAAAGAGCCCAGCAAAGCTGGTCACATGATCCCTCCTAGGCTCCGCCTACCCCAGTCATTCTCTTTGCCGTTGTACAGGCAACATCTCCACGGAGATGGCTTAGAGTTTTTTAGTGTTTAACTGTAGTTTTTCATTATTCAATCAAGAGTTTGTTATTTTCAAATAGTGCTGGTACGTACTATTTACTCAGAAACAGAAAAGAGATGAAGAATTCTGTTTGTATGAGGAAAATGATTTTAGCAACCGTAACTAAAATCCATGGCTGTTCCACACAGGACTGTTGAGAGCATTAACTTCAGTTGGGGGAACAGTTTGCAGTCTTTGCTGCTTGAGGTATGACACATTCTAACAAGACGATGTAATGCTGGAAGCTGTCATTTTCCCTATGGGATCCGGTAAGCCATGTTTATTACGATTGTTAATAAGGGCTTCACAAGGGCTTATTTAGACTGTAGACATTTTTTGGGCTAAATCGATTGATATTAACACTTATTTAGCCTTGAGGAATCATTTATTCTGGGTATTTTGATATAATAATATCGGCAGGCACTGTTTTAGACACCTTATTCTTTAGGGGCTTTCCCAAAGCATAGGCAGAGTCTCATTTTCGCGCCGGTGTTGCGCACTTGTTTTTGAGAGGCATGGCATGCAGTCGCATGTGAGAGGAGCTCTGATACTTATAAAAGACTTCTGAAGGCATCATTTGGTATCGTATTCCCCTTGGGTTTGGTTGGGTCTCAGCAAAGCAGATACCAGGGACTGTAAAGGGGTTAAAGCTTAAAACGGCTCCGGTTCCGTTATTTTAAGGGTTAAAGCTTCCAAATTTGGTGTGCAATATTTTCAAGGCTTTAAGACACTGTGGTGAAAGTTTGGTGAATTTTGAACAATTCCTTCATGTTTTTTCGCAATTGCAGTAATAAAGTGTGTTCAGTTTAAAATTTAAAGTGACAGTAACGGTTTTATTTCAAAACGTTTTTTGTACTTTCTTATCAAGTTTATGCCTGTTTAACATGTCTGAACTACCAGATAGACTGTGTTCTGAATGTGGGGAAGCCAGAATTCCTATTCATTTAAATAAATGTGATTTATGTGATAATGACAATGATGCCCAAGATGATTCCTCAAGTGAGGGGAGTAAGCATGGTACTGCATCATTCCCTCCTTCGTCTACACGAGTCTTGCCCACTCAGGAGGCCCCTAGTACATCTAGCGCGCCAATACTCCTTACTATGCAACAATTAACGGCTGTAATGGATAATTCTGTCAAAAACATTTTAGCCAAAATGAACCCTGTTCAGCGTAAGCGTGGATGCTCTGTTTTAGTTACTGAAGAGCATGACGACGCTGATATTAATATCTCTGAAGGGCCCCTAACCCAATCTGAGGGGGCCAGGGAGGTTTTGTCTGAGGGAGAAATTACTGATTTAGGGAATATTTCTCAGCAGGCTGAATCTGATGTGATTACTTTTAAATTTAAATTGGAACATCTCCGCATTTTGCTTAAGGAGGTATTATCCACTCTGGATGATTGTGAAAATTTGGTCATCCCAGAGAAACTATGTAAAATGGACAAGTTCCTAGAGGTGCCGGGGCTCCCAGAAGCTTTTCCTATACCCAAGCGGGTGGCGGACATTGTTAATAAAGAATGGGAAAGGCCCGGTATTCCTTTCGTCCCTCCCCCCATATTTAAAAAATTGTTTCCTATGGTCGACCCCAGAAAGGACTTATGGCAGTCAGTCCCCAAGGTCGAGGGAGCGGTTTCTACTTTAAACAAACGCACCACTATTCCCATAGAGGATAGTTGTGCTTTCAAAGATCCTATGGATAAAAAATTAGAAGGTTTGCTTAAAAAGATGTTTGTTCAGCAGGGTTACCTTCTACAACCCATTTCATGCATTGTCCCTGTCACTACAGCCGCATATTTCTGGTTTGATGAACTGATTAAGGTGCTCGATAGTGACTCGCCTCCTTATGAGGAGATTATGGACAGAGTCAATGCTCTCAAATTGGCTAATTCTTTCACTCTTGACGCCTCTTTGCAATTGGCTAAGTTAGCGGCTAAGAATTCTGGGTTTGCTATTGTGGCGCGCAGAGCGCTTTGGTTGAAATCTTGGTCGGCTGATGCGTCTTCCAAGAACAAGCTACTAAACATTCCTTTCAAGGGGAAAACGCTGTTTGGTCCTGACTTGAAAGAGATTATCTCTGATATCACTGGGGGTAAGGGCCATGCCCTTCCTCAGGATCGGCCTTTCAAGGCAAAAAATAGACCTAATTTTCGTCCCTTTCGTAAAAACGGACCAGCCCAAGGTGCTACGTCCTCTAAGCAAGAAGGTAATACTTCTCAGGCCAAGCCAGCTTGGAGACCAATGCAAGGCTGGAACAAGGGAAAGCAGGCAAAGAAACCTGCCACTGCTACCAAGACAGCATGAAATATCGGCCCCCGATCCGGGACCGGATCTGGTGGGGGGCAGACTCTCTCTCTTCGCTCAGGCTTGGGCAAGAGATGTTCTGGATCCTTGGGCGCTAGAAATAGTCTCCCAGGGTTATCTTCTGGAATTCAAGGGACTTCCCCCAAGGGGAAGGTTCCACAGGTCTCAGTTGTCTTCAGACCACATAAAAAGACAGGCGTTCTTACTTTGCGTAGAAGACCTGTTAAAAATGGGAGTGATTCATCCTGTTCCATTGAGAGAACAAGGGATGGGGTTCTACTCCAATCTGTTCATAGTTCCCAAAAAAGAGGGAACATTCAGACCAATCCTAGATCTCAAGATCTTAAACAAATTTCTCAAGGTCCCATCTTTCAAGATGGAAACCATTCGAACTATCCTTCCTTCCATCCAGGAAGGTCAATTCATGACCACGGTGGATTTAAAGGATGCGTATCTACACATTCCTATCCACAAGGAACATCATCGGTTCCTAAGGTTTGCATTCCTGGACAAACATTACCAGTTTGTGGCGCTTCCTTTCGGATTAGCCACTGCTCCAAGGATTTTCACAAAGGTACTAGGGTCCCTTCTAGCTGTGCTAAGACCAAGGGGCATTGCAGTAGTACCTTACCTGGACGACATTCTGATTCAAGCGTCGTCCCTCCCTCGAGCAAAGGCTCACACGGACATCGTCCTGGCCTTTCTCAGATCGCACGGCTGGAAAGTGAACGTGGAAAAGAGTTCTCTATCCCCGTCAACAAGGGTTCCCTTCTTGGGAACAATTATAGACTCCTCAGAAATGAGGATTTTTCTAACAGAGGCCAGACAGACAAAGCTCCTGGACTCTTGTCGAATACTTCATTCCGTTCCTCTTCCTTCCGTAGCTCAGTGCATGGAAGTGATCGGGTTGATGGTAGCGGCAATGGACATAGTTCCTTTTGCGTGCATTCATCTAAGACCGTTACAACTGTGCATGCTCAGTCAGTGGAATGGGGACTATACAGACTTGTCTCCAAAGATACAAGTAAATCAGAGGACCAGAGACTCACTCCGTTGGTGGCTGTCCCTGGACAACCTGTCACGAGGGATGACATTCCACAGACCAGAGTGGGTCATTGTCACGACCGACGCCAGTCTGATGGGCTGGGGCGCGGTCTGGGGATCCCTGAAAGCTCAGGGTCTTTGGTCTCGGGAAGAATCTCTTCTACCGATAAATATTCTGGAACTGAGAGCGATATTCAATGCTCTCAAGGCTTGGCCTCAGCTAGCGAGGACCAAGTTCATACGGTTTCAATCAGACAACATGACGACTGTTGCGTATATCAACCATCAGGGGGGAACAAGGAGTTCCCTAGCGATGGAAGAAGTGACCAAGATCATTCTATGGGCGGAGTCTCACTCCTGCCACCTGTCTGCTATCCACATCCCGGGAGTGGAAAATTGGGAAGCGGATTTTCTGAGTCGTCAGACATTGCATCCGGGGGAGTGGGAACTCCATCCGGAAATCTTTGCCCAAGTCACTCAACTTTGGGGCATTCCAGACATGGATCTGATGGCCTCTCGTCAGAACTTCAAAGTTCCTTGCTACGGGTCCAGATCCAGGGATCCCAAGGCGGCTCTAGTGGATGCACTAGTAGCACCTTGGACCTTCAAACTAGCTTATGTGTTCCCGCCGTTTCCTCTCATCCCCAGGCTGGTAGCCAGGATCAATCAGGAGAGGGCGTCGGTGATCTTGATAGCTCCTGCGTGGCCACGCAGGACTTGGTATGCAGATCTGGTGAATATGTCATCGGCTCCACCTTGGAAGCTACCTTTGAGACGAGACCTTCTTGTTCAGGGTCCGTTCGAACATCCGAATCTGGTTTCACTCCAGCTGACTGCTTGGAGATTGAACGCTTGATTTTATCGAAGCGAGGTTTCTCAGATTCTGTTATCGATACTCTTGTTCAGGCCAGAAAGCCTGTAACTAGAAAGATTTACCATAAAATTTGGAAAAAATATATCTGTTGGTGTGAATCTAAAGGATTCCCTTGGGACAAGGTTAAGATTCCTAGGATTCTATCCTTCCTTCAAGAAGGATTGGAAAAAGGATTATCGGCAAGTTCCCTGAAGGGACAGATTTCTGCCTTGTCGGTGTTACTTCACAAAAAACTGGCAGCTGTGCCAGATGTTCAAGCCTTTGTTCAGGCTCTGGTTAGAATCAAGCCTGTTTACAAACCTTTGACTCCTCCTTGGAGTCTCAATTTAGTTCTTTCAGTTCTTCAGGGGGTTCCGTTTGAACCCTTACATTCCGTTGATATTAAGTTATTATCTTGGAAAGTTTTGTTTTTAGTTGCAATTTCTTCTGCTAGAAGAGTTTCAGAATTATCTGCTCTGCAGTGTTCTCCTCCTTATCTGGTGTTCCATGCAGATAAGGTGGTTTTACGTACTAAACCTGGTTTTCTTCCAAAAGTTGTTTCTAACAAAAACATTAACCAGGAGATTATCGTACCTTCTCTGTGTCCGAAACCAGTTTCAAAGAAGGAACGCTTGTTGCACAATTTGGATGTTGTTCGCGCTCTAAAATTCTATTTAGATGCTACAAAGGATTTTAGACAAACATCTTCCCTGTTTGTTGTTTATTCAGGTAAAAGGAGAGGTCAAAAAGCAACTTCTACCTCTCTCTCTTTTTGGATTAAAAGCATCATCAGATTGGCTTACGAGACTGCCGGACGGCAGCCTCCCGAAAGAATCACGGCTCATTCCACTAGGGCTGTGGCTTCCACATGGGCCTTCAAGAACGAGGCTTCTGTTGATCAGATATGTAGGGCAGCGACTTGGTCTTCACTGCACACTTTTACCAAATTTTACAAGTTTGATACTTTTGCTTCTTCTGAGGCTATTTTTGGGAGAAAGGTTTTGCAAGCCGTGGTGCCTTCCATTTAGGTGACCTGATTTGCTCCCTCCCTTCATCCGTGTCCTAAAGCTTTGGTATTGGTTCCCACAAGTAAGGATGACGCCGTGGACCGGACACACCTATGTTGGAGAAAACAGAATTTATGTTTACCTGATAAATTTCTTTCTCCAACGGTGTGTCCGGTCCACGGCCCGCCCTGGTTTTTTAATCAGGTCTGATAATTTATTTTCTTTAACTACAGTCACCACGGTACCATATGGTTTCTCCTATGCTATTATTCCTCCTTAACGTCGGTCGAATGACTGGGGTAGGCGGAGCCTAGGAGGGATCATGTGACCAGCTTTGCTGGGCTCTTTGCCATTTCCTGTTGGGGAAGAGAATATCCCACAAGTAAGGATGACGCCGTGGACCGGACACACCGTTGGAGAAAGAAATTTATCAGGTAAACATAAATTCTGTTTTTCATGATTCAGATACAGTATGTAATTTTAAACAACTTTCCAAATTACTTCCATTAAAAAAAATGTGCACAGTCTTTTATATTTACAATTTTTGAGTCACCAGATCCTACTGAGCATGTGCAAGAATTCACAGACTATAGGTATATGCATTTGTGATTGGCTGATTGCTATCACATGGTACAAGGAGAGTTAAAATATACATAACTTTGAAATTTGTTATAAAAAAAATCTACTACTCATTTGAAGTTCAGACTAAGTGCTATTGCATTGTCTTGTTATCTTGCATTTGTTGATTATGCAAATCTAATGTGTTGACTGGTCCTTTAAGATGGACTAAGAGTCTTTGCATGCTGTCACTTGTTCTTTATGCTTTGATGCCAATGTGGAACCACCAATCCCTTTTTGTTCCTCATGTATTGAGAGGACTTTTAGTTATAGGGATAGACTTTTTGCTGAACCATCATTTCTCCAACATAGGTGTGTCCGGTCCACGGCGTCATCCTTACTTGTGGGATATTCTCTTCCCCAACAGGAAATGGCAAAGAGCCCAGCAAAGCTGGTCACATGATCCCTCCTAGGCTCCGCCTACCCCAGTCATTCTCTTTGCCGTTGTACAGGCTGATAGCCAGGATCAAGCAGGAGAGGGCGTCGGTGATCTTGATAGCTCCTGCGTGGCCACGCAGGACTTGGTATGCAGATCTGGTGAATATGTCATCGGCTCCACCTTGGAAGCTACCTTTGAGACGAGACCTTCTTGTTCAGGGTCCGTTCGAACATCCGAATCTGGTTTCACTCCAGCTGACTGCTTGGAGATTGAACGCTTGATTTTATCGAAGCGAGGATTCTCAGATTCTGTGATCGATACTCTTGTTCAGGCCAGAAAGCCTGTGACTAGAAAGATTTACCACAAAATTTGGAAAAAATATATCTGTTGGTGTGAATCTAAAGGATTCCCTTGGGACAAGGTTAAGATTCCTAGGATTCTATCCTTCCTTCAAGAAGGATTGGAAAAAGGATTATCTGCAAGTTCCCTGAAGGGACAGATTTCTGCCTTGTCGGTATTACTTCACAAAAAGCTGGCAGCTGTGCCAGATGTTCAAGCCTTTGTTCAGGCTTTGGTTAGAATCAAGCCTGTTTACAAACCTTTGACTCCTCCTTGGAGTCTCAATTTAGTTCTTTCAGTTCTTCAGGGGGTTCCGTTTGAACCCTTACATTCCGTTGATATTAAGTTATTATCTTGGAAAGTTTTGTTTTTAGTTGCGATTTCTTCTGCTAGAAGAGTCTCAGAATTATCTGCTCTGCAGTGTTCTCCTCCTTATCTGGTGTTCCATGCAGATAAGGTGGTTTTACGTACTAAACCTGGTTTTCTTCCAAAAGTTGTTTCTAACAAAAACATTAACCAGGAGATTATCGTACCTTCTCTGTGTCCAAAACCAGTTTCAAAGAAGGAACGTTTGTTGCACAATTTGGATGTTGTTCGCGCTCTAAAATTCTATTTAGATGCTACAAAGGATTTTAGACAAACATCTTCCTTGTTTGTTGTTTATTCAGGTAAAAGGAGAGGTCAAAAAAGCAACTTCTACCTCTCTCTCTTTTTGGATTAAAAGCATCATCAGATTGGCTTACGAGACTGCCGGACGGCAGCCTCCCGAAAGAATCACAGCTCATTCCACTAGGGCTGTGGCTTCCACATGGGCCTTCAAGAACGAGGCTTCTGTTGATCAGATATGTAGGGCAGCGACTTGGTCTTCACTGCACACTTTTACCAAATTTTACAAGTTTGATACTTTTGCTTCTTCTGAGGCTATTTTTGGGAGAAAGGTTTTGCAAGCCGTGGTGCCTTCCATTTAGGTGACCTGATTTGCTCCCTCCCTTCATCCGTGTCCTAAAGCTTTGGTATTGGTTCCCACAAGTAAGGATGACGCCGTGGACCGGACACACCTATGTTGGAGAAAACAGAATTTATGTTTACCTGATAAATTTCTTTCTCCAACGGTGTGTCCGGTCCACGGCCCGCCCTGGTTTTTTTAATCAGGTCTGATATTTTATTTTCTTTAACTACAGTCACCACGGTACCATATGGTTTCTCCTATGCAAATATTCCTCCTTAACGTCGGTCGAATGACTGGGGTAGGCGGAGCCTAGGAGGGATCATGTGACCAGCTTTGCTGGGCTCTTTGCCATTTCCTGTTGGGGAAGAGAATATCCCACAAGTAAGGATGACGCCGTGGACCGGACACACCGTTGGAGAAAGAAATTTATCAGGTAAACATAAATTCTGTTTTTCTAAGGAGGATGCTGTTCAGGAGTCTAATGCCAATGCTCAATTTATGCCGCAGCTTTCTCCTCAAGCGTCCCAAATTTTACCGCCCTCACATGCAGTGCCCTGCGCTTCCTCTAACTCCTGCTGGGGTTACTTTACAAGACATCGCTTCCCTTATGTCTTCTGCTGTTTCAGATGCGTTGTCTGCTTTTCCAATGTTGCAGGGAAAGCGTAAGAGGAAAACCAGACATTCAGTAGGTGAGGTTTCTGACGCAGTTCTTGCTATTGCGGATGCTCCCTCCCAGAAGCTTAAGGAGGAGGATACCGTGGTAGCATCTGAAGGTAAAATCTCAGATTCTGACAGTGTAATTCCTCTTACTGATAATGAAGTGGGATCTTTCAGATTTAAGCTAGAACACCTCCGTCTACTGCTAAAGGAGGTCTTGGCTACATTGGACGACAACGACTCCACGGTCGTTATTAATCCTAAGAAATCCAGTAAGCTTAACAAATATTAATAGTTTCCTTCCTCGGTAGATGTTTTTCCAGTGCCATACCGAGCTTCTGAGATCATTACTAAGGAGTGTGAGCGACCAGGTATCCCTTTTTCTCCATCTCCTATATTTAAAAAGATGTTCCCCATAGGCGACTCTGTCAAGGAGGCTTGGCCAACAGTCCCCAAGGTGGAAGGAGCGGTTTCCACTCTGGCTAAGAGAACTACTATACCCATAAAGGATAGTTGTGCTTTTAAAGATCCTATGGACAAAAAAACTAGAGGGGTTACTCAAAAATATGTATGTACACTAGGGTTTACAGTGGCAACCAGCTGTGTGCATTGCTACTGTCACCAGTGCGGCAGCATATTGGTTTGATGCATTGTCCGATGCTATTAGGACAGAAACTCCCCTGATTGAGATCCAGGATAGGATTAAAGCTCTTAAATTAGCTAATTCCTTTATTACGGATGCTTCCCTTCAAGTTATCAAATTGGGAGCAAAGATTTCAGGTTTCTCTGTTCTAGCTCGCAGAGCCTTATGGTTAAAACCTTGGTCTGCGGATGTATCCTCTAAGGAAATACAGAGAAACGAGTGGGGAAGGGAGCGCTAAGAAGCTAAAAGGCTAAAAATCTAGATTTAGAATACAATTAAAATGAATAAATATAACAATGTCATAAAACAGTTGTTAAAACCTACATGGATCCATGCTAAAGTCGAGTGACTAGGCACAAGGTGACACTGAGGTATATCAGTGGTGACAATAGGGTGGCAGATACAATCTATATCTAATAGTATATCTACTCGACTTTAGCATGGATCCATGTAGGTTTTAACAACTGTTTTATGACAGTTATATTTTATTCATTTTAATTGTATTCTATATCTAGATGTTTAGCCTTTTAGCTTCTTAGCGCTCCCTTCCCCACTTGTTTCTCTGTATTTCCTGAAGTCTTCTAGGGGACTTCCTGGTAGCGAGCCTAAGGCTAAGCCTCTAGCGCTAGGTTCACAACAACACATACTTCAGATGTATCCTCTAAGTCTAAGCTTTTAGCAATTCCTTACAAGGGGAAGACCTTGTTTGGACTGGGCTTGACGGAGATAATTTATGAAATTGCGGGAGGTAAGGGTCATCTTCTCCCGCAGGATAAGAGAAACAAACAAAAGGGACATCAGAGTAATTTTGGTTCCTTTTGAAATTTCAAGGGTAATTCTTCCGTTTCCAAGCAGGAACAGTCTAAGCCTTCATGGAGACCCAATCAGTCTTGGAATAAGGGGAAACAATCCAAGAAGCCTGCTATTGAATCAAAGACAGCATGAAGGGCATGCCCCCGATCCGGGACCGGATCTTGTAGGGGGCAGACTTTCCTTCTTCGCTCAGGCTTGGGCTCGAGATGTTCCGGATCCCAGGGTAGTAGACATAGTGTCCCAGGGATACAAACTAGAGTTCAAAAGTTTTCCTCCCAGAGGCAGGTTTCTGCTTTCAAGATTATCTGTAGACCAGACATAAAGAGAGGCGTTCATACGCTGTGTAAGAGACCTCTCCGACCTGGGAGTGATAGTTCCTGTTCCGATACAGGAACAGGGTCTGGGATTTTATTCCAATCTGTTCGTGATTCCCAAAAAAGAGGGAACCTTCAGACCAATTTTAGATCTCAAGAGTCTAAACAAATTCCTCAGAGTACCGTCCTTCAAGATGGAAACTATTCGTTCCATTTTCCCTTTGGTCCAAGATGGTCAATTTATGACAACAGTGGATTTAAAGGATGCGTACCTGCATGTTCCCATTCATGAGGATCATCACCAGTTTCTGAGGTTTGCTTTTCTAGACAAAGACTTCCAATTCGTGGCTCTTCCCTTCGGTCTTGCCACAGCTCCCAGAATTTTTTCAAAGGTTCTGGGTTCGCTATTGGCGGTGATTCATTTATGGGTCATTGCAGTGGCGCCCTATCTGGACAACATCCTGGTCCAGGCGCCATCCCTACGACAAGCAAGATCACACACGGAAATTTTGTTGTCCTTCCTGCAATCTCGCGGTTGGAAGGTAAATTTGGGAAAGAGCTCCTTAGTTCCAAACACAAGGGTATCTTTCTTAGGAACAATAATAGATTCCATATCAATGAAGATTTTTCTGACAGAAGTCAGGAAATCAAAGATTTTCGATACTTGTCTAGCTCTTCACTCCACTTCTCGGCCATCAGTGGCTCAGTGCATGGAGGTAATCGGGCTGATGGTGGCGGCAATGGACATCATCCCGTTTGCTTGGTTCCACCTCAGACCTCTGCAGTTGAACATGCTCAGGCAATGGAACGGAGATTATGCGGATTTGTCTCCTTGAATACTACTGAAGCAGGAGACAAGGGATTCTCTTCAATGGTGGTTGTGTCTGGATCATCTTTCCCAGGGAACCTGCTTTCGCAGACCATCTTGGGTGATTGTGACAACAGACGCCAGCCTTCTAGGATGGGGAGCAGTCTGGGGCTCCGCAAAGGCTCAGGGAGTTTGGACTCAGTCAGAGTCTGTTCTTCCTATAAACATTCTGGAGCTGAGAGCGATCTTCAATGCTATTCTGGCCTGGCCCCAGTTAGCCTCTGTCCAGTTTATCAGGTTCCAGTCGGACAACATAACTTCAGTGGCTTACATCAATCATCAGGGAGGAATGAGGAGTTCCTTAGCGATGACAGAGGTAACCAAAATAATTCAGTGGGCGGAGATCTCATGGCATCTTGACAGAATGCCAAGCTCCCGAGGTACGGGTCAAGGTCCATGGGCCCTCAGGCGAAACTGATAGATGCCCTGGCAGTTCCTTGGACCTTCAGTCTAGCATACATATTTCCTCCGTTTGCTCTTCTTCCTCTGGTCATTGCTCGAGTCAAACAGGAGAGAGCCTCGGTGATCCTCATTGCACCAGCTTGGCCTCGCAGGATTTGGTATGCAGATGTGGTGGACATGTCGTCTCTGCCACCTTGGAGACTTCTGCTGAGGACGGACTTTCTAATTCAAGGACCCTTCCTTAACCCAAATCTAGTTTCTCTGAAGCTGACTGCTTGGAGATTGAACGTTTAATTTTATCCAAGCTGGGCTTTTCTGACTCGGTCATAGAGACCATGATTCAGGCTTGTAAACCTGTAACTAGAAAGATTTACCATAAGATATGGCATAAATATCTATATTGGTGCAAATCCAAGGGCTACTCCTGGAGTAGAGTCAGGATTCCTAGAATATTGTCTTTTCTCCAAGAGGGTTTGGAGAAAGGATTATCGACAAGCTCTTTAAAGGATCAAATTTCTGCCTTATCTATTTTATTACACAAGTGTCTGGCAGATGTTCCAGATGTGCAATCCTTTTGTCAGGCCTTGGTCAGGATCAGGCCTGTGTTCAAGCCAGTTACTCCTCCCTAGAGTCTTAATTTGGTTCTAAGAGTTCTTCAAGGGGCTCCGTTTGATCCTATGCATTCCTTAGATATTAAGTTGTTATCTTGGAAAGTTGTATTTCTTGTTGCTATTTCTTCTGCTCGCAGAGTATCAGAACTTTCAGCATTGCAGTACGAATCCCCTTACCTTATATTTCATTCAGATAAGGTAGTTTTACATACAAAATATGGATTTCTTCCTAAAGTTGTTTCTGATCAGAACATTAATTAGGAGATTGTTGTTCCTTCCTTGTGTCCTATTCTTACTTCTGAGAAGGAACGGCTTCTGCACAATTTGGATGTGGTCCGTGCCTTAAAAATTTACCTGCAGGTGACTAAGGAATTTAGTCAGTCTTCTGCTTTGTTTGTGGATTTCTCTGGAAAATGTACGAGACAGAAAGCTACGGCTACTTCTCTTTCTTTTTGGCTGAAGAGTATCATACGATTTGCATATGAGACTGCTGGACAGCAGCCTCCAGAGAGAGTTATGGCTCATTTCATGAGGGCTGTTGCTTCCTCATGGGCATTCAAAAATTAAGCTTCTGTGGAACAGATTTGCAAGGCTGCAACTTGGTCCTTTCTTCACACTTTTTCAAAATTCTACAAATTTGACACTTTTGCCTCGGCTGAGGCCGCTTTTGGGAGAAAGGTTCTTCAAGCAGTTGTGCCTTCCGTTTAGGTTCCCTGTCTTGTCCCTCCCGTATAATCTGTGTACTCTAGCCTGGGTATTGATTCCCATTAGTAATTAAGATGATCCGTGGACTCATCATGTCATTAAAAAGAAAAGAAAATGTATGCTTACCTGATAAATGTATTTCTTTTTTGACACGATGAGTCCACGGCCTGCCCTGGTTTTGATAGACAGGTTGTTGGTTATTATAAACTTCAGACACCTCTGCAACTTGTTACTTCCTTTTTTTCCTTTACTTCGGTCGAATGACTGGGTTGGGAGGGAATGGAGGTGATATTTAACAGCTTTGCTGTGGTGCTCTTTGCCGCCTCCTGCAGGGCAGGAGTGTTATTCCCACTAGTAATTAAGATGATCCGTGTACTCATCGTGTCAAAAAAGAAATACATTTATCAGGTAAGCATAAATTTTCTTATATTTACACTTTGCTGCGCTAGGTTCTGTACCGTATCTCATTGCATGAGAATGAGGCTCTCATTGGAGCCTATAGAAGCGTGCTCTTGTGAGCCCAATGCATCCATGCAATGCAAACGTAAGGTCGTGTTCGCATTGCACTTTACTTGAAATTTCGTGTGCTGGTATTAGAGTGGAGTGCAAATATCATGCTCACGAAAGCGCAATTTGCACTCCACTCATCTGGCCCTTAATGTCTCAAAAAAAAAAGCCAAATTTCAAAAAAATGAATTTATGCAATGCATATATTACAGGCTGTGTTGCTTTACCATGTCACTACTCACAGGGAAGTTCAATCTAAGCACATTGCACAGGAAGGCAAAATAACTTACTATCATTTCAGGTGGGAGGTACAGAAAGCATATCAGGTGATTCTTCTTCCTATGAATACAAGAGGAGCAACATAAAATGTGACAAATCTGATGAGCTAGGTGAGTTGTCTATTTTCCTACCCTTCTGTAAAGAATTAATGAGCTCAAGAAAATGAAAAGTTATGAAGACCAATTAATTAAACATGTAATCAATTCATTTAAACTATTTTTTAAAAATCCCATAAAGGTAAATTGGGATAAATATGAATCATTAAAAAAGAGACATATACTTATTCCAAAACACATTACAAAATAATTTAAAGAGACATTAAACTGCTGGGTACAGCTACACTAGCATGGTTGCTACTCACCATGCTATACCTGCATCTTCTATAAAGCCATTCTCTTATTTAACGTTGAACACCGCTGCAGGCAAAAACAATAGCACAAGTAGTTGTAATAATGTAAATAAATTTTACTGTTATGGAAACATAACAGGTAAACTTTTAGCTAACTAAACTACAAAAGACAACAAATGTATACCTATTCATTAAAAATAGATAGCAAAACTTTACAATCTACTCAAGATATTCGCTCTTTGAGAATTGATATTATGCTCCAGACGTATCACAAAAAAGAGGCATTTTGGAAATCTAGATGAATAAATGGTAACTGAAGAACAGATCGCTCAAATAAATAAGGATACTACAGACATAGACTTTTTAAAAGCAATGAAGAAGTAAATAAAGCTGCTGGCCCAGATATTCTCAGATATTCTACCTGAAGAGTACTAAAAAAATTAATATTAATACTTAAAGATTTTATAAAATTCTTTTTTAATAGCAACTAGCAAGCCTTTTGCAAATTTCACTCAATCTAATATCTTTCTTCTATTAGAACCAGACAAAAATCCTGAACCTTTAGAATCTCATAGACAGATAGCCTTATTAAATATCGAATTCAAGAAATTAACAAAAATAATTGCAAATAGAATGATGTTGGTGGTGAAGAATTTAATTCATATAGATCAATCTGTCTTTATATTAGGTAGATCATCTGTAATAAATTTAAGAAAAGTTTACTCCTAGTTTACAGAAAGAATAAGGGAAAAGCAAATAAGTGTTAATAATTGGAATTCTTGAATTCTTTCTCTACATGCATTTGTTTTATGAAGCCTCTAGTTATTAAAAATTTATCAACTAGACAAGTTTGCCTTCTTTCACAATTATTTAATTTGTCCATGAAACCCTTAGTTATTAATGGGATAGGGAAGTCAAAATTAAACTTGCATGATTCAGATAGAGCATGTAATTTTAAGACACTTTTAAATGCACTATTATTTTCAAATGTGCTTTGTTCTCTTGGTATCCCTTGTTGAAAAAGAATACGCACATATCCTAACTAGTGGGAGCTAGCTGCTTATTGGTGCCTGCACACATTTGTCTCTTGTCATTGGCTAACTAGATGTGTTCAGCTAGATGCCAGTAGTGCAATGCTGCTACTTCAGCAAAGGATAACTATAAGGAAGCAAATTTGATATTAGAAGTAAATTGGAAACTTGTTTAAAATTGTATGTTCTATTGAAATCATGAAAGAAAATGTTGGGGTTTCATGTGCCTTTAATTTGAGGAACATAATAAAGAGTATTACAATTGGGAAATAAGCAATTAT